>NW_022979686.1:0-3088 GCF_902652985.1 Pecten maximus | reverse complement strand
TAAGTTTGTGTGTGAGGTTAAGGCTAAGGGTAAGGTTTATGTTTGAGGTTAAGGCTAAGGTTAAGGTTTAGGTTTGAGGCTAAGGTCTATGTTTCAGTGTAAGGTTTATATTTGAGGTTAAGGCTAAGGTTTAGGTTTGAGGGTAAGGCTAAGGTTTGAGTGTAAGGCTTAGGGTTAAGGTTAAGGCTTAGGGTTAAGGTTAAGGCTAAGGTTTTGGTTTGAGTGTAAGGTTTATGTTTGATGGTAAGCCTAAGGTTAAGGTTAAGGTTTGAGTGTAAGGTTTACATTTGAGGTTCAGGCTAAGGTTTAGGTTTGAGGCTAAGGTCTAGGTTTCAGTGTAAGGTTTATATTTGAGGTTAAGGCTAAGGTTTAGGTTTGAGGGTAAGGCTAAGGTTTGAGTGTTAGGCTTAGGGTTAAGGTTTAGGCTAAGGTTTTGGCTTGAGTGTAAGGTTTATGTTTGATGGTAAGCCTAAGGTTAAGGTTAAGGTTTGAGTGTAAGGTTTACATTTGAGGTTCAGGCTAAGGTTTAGGTTTGAGGCTAAGGTCTAGGTTTCAGTGTAAGGTTTATATTTGAGGTTAAGGCTAAGGTTTAGGTTTGAGGGTAAGGCTAAGGTTTGAGTGTTAGGCTTAGGGTTAAGGTTTAGGCTAAGGTTTTGGCTTGAGTGTAAGGTTTGTTTGATGGTAAGCCTAAGGTTAAGGTTAAGGTTTGAGTGTAAGGTTTAGATTTGAGGTTCAGGCTTAGGTTAGGTTTGAGGCTAAGGTCTAGGTTTCAGTGTAATGTTTATATTTGAGGTTAAGGCTAAGATTTAGGTTTGTGGGTAAGGCTATGGTTTGAGTGTAAGGTTAAGGGTTAAGGTTAAGGCTAAAGTTTTGGTTTAAGTGTAAGGTTTAGATTTGAGGTTCAGGCTAAGGTTTAGGTTTGAGGCTAAGGTTTAGGTTTCAGTGTAAGGTTTTTATTTGAGGTTAAGGCTAAGGTTTAGGTTTGAGGGTAAGACTAATGTTTGAGTGTAAGGTTAAGGGTAAAGGTTAAGGTTAAGGTTTAGATTTGAGTTTAAGGTTTATGTTTGAAGGCAAGGCTAAGGTTTGAGTGTAAGATTTATGATTGAGGGTAAGGCTAAGGTTAAGGTTTGAATGTAATGTTTATGTTTGAGGATAAGGCTAAGGATTAAATTTGATATGAAAGTTTATGGTTTCAATAATTTTATGTATTGAGACTATTCTTTTAGAGTCAGAACAAATCTATGAGCATACTTAGAAGCGATGCTACTGAATATTTTCCTTTGACTTAGTCTGATCATGTTATATCACAAACAGGAGCATGAACAAATCAAATGCTGTTTTTTCTCCAGAACACGTCAAAAATCACTATCATAATCATTAAATAATGAAAGAATTAACGGAGAATGAGGAAACAAACAATATAATTATAATCACTAGACAAGTGCATCAGCTAGAGTTATCAAATATATTCTTGAGAAGTCGAAAGCATTTGAAAACTCAATCAAACATTGTTAAATCAATTCAACGACATGGTTATGGTAACGAGACTTTCACTCACCGAAGGTATGCATTAATTAAACAAGTGGTTTCCTAAGTCAACGTTGTACATCCAAATAAAAACATCGCCCGGGACCAAGCTGATTAATAAGCGCCAAAACTACAATTGAAATCATTATATCACCGACTGGTCTCCACAAGTGACGTCACTATTCAAGATCTAAATGTAGATGATCAACTTGATCACTGCGTACTTATACCCTAACCCTAACCCTAACCCTAACCCTAACCCTAACCCTAACCCAACCCTAACCCTAACCCTAACCCTAACCCTAACCCTAACCCAACCCCTAACCCTAACCCTAACCCTAACCCATTACAATAAATTACAATCAGAATTTCCTGAAATCTATAAAAACAGACTAGTTACAGCGTACCGCAAAAACAAAAACCTACAAGATCTATTAGTTCGCAGCAGACTTAAGACTAACATGTAAACTCTTCGGCCAGTGCACAGGGATTAAACCCTAATCCCGAGCCATAACCCTAAACCTAGCCCTAACCCTAACCCTAACCCTAACCCTAACTAGGTTTTACCCACTTTGTTACCCATTACCCCATAACTAGGTATTACCCACTTTGTTACCCATCACCCCATAACTAGGTATTAACCACTTTGTTACCCATCACCCGATAACTAGGTTTTACCAACTTTGTTACCCATCACCCAATAACAAGGTATTAACCACTCTGTACCCATCACCCCATAACTAGGTATTACCCACTTTGTTACCTATCACCCCATAACTAGGTTCTACCCACTTTGTTACCCATCACCCCATAACTAGGTATTACCCACTTTGTTACATATCACCCCATAACTAGGTATTACCTACTTTATTACCTATCACCCCATAACTAGGTATTAACCACTTTGTTACCCATCACCCGATAACTAGGCATTACCCACTTTGTTACCTATCACCCCATAACTAGGTATTACCCACTTTGTTACCCATCACCCCATAACTAGGTATTACCCATTTCGTTACCCATCACCCCATAACTAGGTATTACCCACTTTGTTACCCATCACCCCATAGCTAGGTTTTACATACTATGTTACTCATCACCCCATAACTAGGTTTTGGGTTAGTTTAGGGTATAGGCAGCTGTACATGCTCATCTTGAGGCTGAACTCGTCAATGTCAACTGAAATGTCATGTGACCGGAATAGGTGGAGCTTAACAACATTCGTGTTGTGCTCAATTTTAACGTCTAGGTAGGATTGAAATTTCCTATAATGATATGGTGTCTTCTCACAGGTACGGGTGAAGCGCATATAACAGGGAATTTAGCGCGCTAAAGTATCATTATCACGATGGCCATTCCCTCCATTATATTTGTGTTCGATAGAATGTTAGACCAACTTGCAGTTGGCTTACATTGCTTCGAAAATAATATCCATTTCGTAGAAACTGCCATGTTTGGGCAACAGGTTTTGGGGGTGTACAATCAGTGGCAGGCGTTATATATCATGAGGTGGTGTTTGGACCACCGATACATGTTTATGTATCTCCCTGTTCAGCGG
>NW_022979685.1:0-24755 GCF_902652985.1 Pecten maximus | reverse complement strand
TAGGGTATATCTTTGTTTGTGTGGGTTAGGGTATGTCTTTGTTTGTGTTAGTTAGGGTATATCTTTGTTTGTGTTGGTTAGGGTATGTCTTTGTTTGTGTTGGTTAGGGTATATCTTTGTTTGTGTGGGTTAGGGTATGTCTTTGTTTGTGTTGGTTAGGGTATATCTTTCTTTGTGTTGGTTAGGGTATATCTTTGTTTGTGTGGGTTAGGGTATGTCTTTGTTTGTGTTAGTTAGGGTATATCTTTGTGTTGGTAAGGGAATGTCTTTGTTTGTGTTGGTTAGGGTATGTCTTTGTTTGTGTTAGTTAGGGTATATCTTTGTTTGTGTTAGTTAGGGTATATCTTTGTTTGTGTTAGTTAGGGTATGTCTTTGTTTGTTTTGGTTAGGGTATGACTTTGTTTGTGTTGGTTAGGATATGTCTTTGTTTGTGTTAGTTAGGATATGTCTTTGTTTGTGTTGGTTAGGGTATGTCTTTGTTTGTGTTGGTTAGGGTATGTCTTTGTTTGTGTTGGTTAGGGTATGTCTTTGTGTTGGTTAGGGTATGTCTTTGTTTGTGTTGGTTAGGGTATGTCTTTGTTTGTGTTGGTTAGGGTATGTCTTTGTTTGGTTAGGGTATGTCTTTGTTTGTGTTGGTTAGGGTATGTCTTGTTTGTGTTGGTTAGGGTATATCTTTGTTTGTGTTGGGTTAGGGTTTGTCGTTTTGTGTGTTGGTAAGGGTATGTCTTTGTTTGTGTTGGTTAGGGGTATGTCTTTGTTTGTGTTAGGGTATTCTTTGTTTGTGTCGGTTAGGGTATGTCTGTTTGTGTTGGTTAGGGTATATCTTTGTTTCTGTTGGTTAGGGTATATCTTTGTTTGTGTTGGTTAGGGTACATCTTTGTTTGTGGTGGGTAGGGTATGTCTTTGTTTGTGTTAGTTAGGGTATATCTTTGTGTTGGTAAGGGAATGTCTTTTGTTTTTGTTGGTTAGGGTATGTCTTTGTTTGTGTTGGTTAGGGTATTCTTTGTTGTGTTGGTTAGGGTATGTGTTTGTTTGTGTTGGTTAGGGTATATCTTTGTTTGTGTGGGTTAGGGTGTGTCTTTGTTTGTGTTGGTTAGGGTATGTCTTTGCTTGTGTTGGTTAAGGTATGTCTTTGTGTGTGTTGGTTAGGGTATGTGTTTGTTTGTGTTGGTTAGGGTATGTCTTTGTTGTGTGTGGGTTAGGGTATATTTTTGTTTGTGTTGGTTATGGTATTTATTTCTTTGTGTTGGTAAGGGTATGTCTTTGTGTGTGTTGGTTAGGGTATGTGTTTGTTTGTGTTGGTTAGGGTATTTCGTTATTGTGTTGGTTAGGGTATGTCTGTTTGTGTTGGTTAGGGTATATCTTTGTTTGTGTCGGTTAGGGTATATCTTTGTTTGTGTTGGTTAGGGTATGTCTGTTTGTGTTGGTTAGGGTATATCTTTGTTTGTGTTGGTTAGGGTATA
This sequence comes from Pecten maximus, assembly GCF_902652985.1. Taxonomy (NCBI): domain Eukaryota; kingdom Metazoa; phylum Mollusca; class Bivalvia; order Pectinida; family Pectinidae; genus Pecten; species Pecten maximus. The sequence continues at coordinate 23,292 of NW_022979685.1, read as the reverse complement.
TCTTTATTTGTGTTCGTTAGGGTATGTCTGTTTGTGTTGGTTAGGGTATATCTTTGTTTGTGTTGATTAGGGTATATCTTTGTTTGTGTGGGTTAGGGTATGTTTTTGTTTGTGTTAGTTAGGGTATATCTTTGTGTTGGTTAGGGTATGTCTTTGTTTTTGTTGGTTAGGGTATGTCTTTGTTTGTGTTGGTTAGGGTATGTCTTTGTTTGTGTTAGTTAGGGTATATCTTTGTTTGTGTTGGTTAGGATATGTCTTTGTTTGTGTTGGTTAGGGTATATCTTTGTTTGTGTTGGTTAGGGTATGTCTTTGTTTGTGTTGGTTAGGGTATGTCTTTGTTTGTGTTGGTTAGGGTATATCTTTGTTTGTGTTGGTTAGGGTATGTCTTTGTTTGTGTTGGTTAGGGTATATCTTTCTTTGTGTTGGTTAGGGTATATCTTTGTTTGTGTGGGTTAGGGTATGTCTTTGTTTGTGTTAGTTAGGGTATATATTTGTGTTGGTAAGGGAATGTCTTTGTTTTTGTTGGTTAGGGTATGTCTTTGTTTGTGTTGGTTAGGATATGTCTTTGTTTGTGTTAGTTAGGGTATATCTTTGTTTGTGTTAGTTAGGGTATGTCTTTGTTTGTGTTAGTTAGGGTATGTCTTTGTTTGTGTTGGTTAGGGTATGTCTTTGTTTGTGTTGGTTAGGGTATGTCTTTGTTTGTGTTAGTTAGGATATGTCTTTGTTTGTGTTGGTTAGGGTATGTCTTTGTTTGTGTTGGTTAGGGTATGTCTTTGTTTGTGTTGGTTAGGGTATGTCTTTGTGTTGGTTAGGGTATGTCTTTGTTTGTGTTGGTTAGGGTATGTCTTTGTTTGTGTTGGTTAGGGTATGTCTTTGTTTTGGTTAGGGTATGTCTTTGTTTTGGTTAGGGTATGTCTTTGTTTGTGTTGGTTAGGGTATATCTTAGTTGTGTGGGTTAGGGTTTGTCGTTATGTGTGTTGGTAAGGGTATGTCTTTGTTTGTGTTGGTTAGGGTATGTCTTTGTTTGTGTTAGTTAGGGTATTCTTTGTTTGTGTTGGTTAGGGTATGTCTTTGTGTTAGTTAGGTTATGTCTTTGTTTATGTTGGTAAAGGTATGTCTTTGTTGTGTGTGGGTAAGGGTATATCTGTGTTTGTGTTGGTTAGGGTATATCTTTGTTTGTGTTGGTTAGGGTATTCTTTGTTTGTGTTGGTTTGGGTATGTCTTTGTATCGATTAGGGTATATCTTCGTTTTGTGATTGTTAAGTGTTTATTATTATTATTATGATTTTATCTTGTCCTGTTGAATAGGGTGGTACACTGTATATATTGATATTTATACGAGCTTTAGTCAATATGTTTTCTAAATTGGAAAATGTACTTACGGAAGATACAGTTGATAAAAAACCGATGTTTATCCCATACATATTACCTTCAGAACTACTGAGTTCGAATTATCGATAAGTACAGTAACAACTAAATGCTATGCGCCCAATAACTACGTTACAAAATATAGTTCATAATGAAGAAAAACTGAATTGTGTTTGTAGATGAACAGCTAATGACTAATGTGATATATTTGAAAATTAAATCATTTTAGAAAATGAAACATTTATGTGCCAGTCTTTGTGTTTGTGTGTCTTAAAAATAAACCATATTTTCAATTTAAAAAATATTTTACTGTAAATACATTTTAACAAAGTACATTAATTACAGTCATTAAATGAGTATTTACAAAAGAATCAGACAACAGGCTATGCCAATATCAGTCTTCTTCTATTCCGGTAGATATGTACATTTCTTACTATAACCTAATTCAGCTTTCACACACACGCACACCCACTTACACACTTTTATATGTAATTCCCATTGAGAATATTGTTGATGTACAATTAACATATTTTTCATTATTAATATACAAATATCATATTATATCATATACGTGTATTTTTCACGAGTAAGTACAGAAACGCTTTGATAATCTTATATAAGAATCAACATTTATAAGGATGGTATTATTTAAATGGTCAGAATCATTATTGATACCATATAATAGGCAGTGCAAATCTAAGTAGCCTAATAAGTCATGAATCCTAAAAATGTAGTGTCTAATATTATCATACAAAGGACATTGAAAGCAAAAAAAAAGTAAGATCTTCCCTAGCTGCACCACAATTACAAGAAGTATCATCAATTAGGTGATCTTGAATTTTATCAAAATTGAGATCACTTTTAGAATTTCTTAACTGACATAAAATGATATTAAGTTTTCTCGGAACACAATTGATAAACGTATTAGAGACAGGTGTATTAGGTATTTTTACAAGCTTCTTTTTAAATGTTGAAATTGACATAGAGTCTCGTAAAGAGGGATCAAGTTCATTCCATTTAACCATTGTAGAAGGAAAGAAGCTATTCATATAATTAGTAGTTCGTGACTGCGGTATATTAAAATCTCTATTATTTCTGAAGTTATAAGTATTATTTACATTTATAAAAGGTTGGATAATGTTAGTAAGATAATTTGGTGCGTAATTATTCGGAATTTTGTACACGAAAATTAATTTATGATTTTGTCTTCGTATAAATAGTGGTTCAAGTTGGGTTTCAGTATAGAGTATGTGATGGGACGTGCCACGTCTGAGACCAGTAATTATCCGCATAGCTTCTAATTGAACTGTTTCGAGGAGATCCGATTCAGATTTATTGCAGTTACTCCATACTACATCGGAATATTCCAAAATAGGTCGAATATAGGAGACATATAAAGTTTTTAAGGTGTTCCTATCGACAATAGTTTTTAAAATTCGAAGGCTACTCAATCTGGAGTTAGCTTTGCTATAAATATTAGAGATGTGATCAGACCATGTGCCTTTACTGTTAAATGTCAGACCTAAGTGATTGTGGTGTTCAAGCTGTACAATTGGGGTATCATTAAATGAAAGTTGCGGATGATTGCTAGTGTGTCTTCGTGTGAAATTCATAGCTACAGTTTTATTTGGATTAAAAAGAATTTGCCATCGTTTTGCCCATTCAGATATAGACTCAAGGTCATTATTAAGCAAATTAGTAGGTGTCTGAAGGTCATCATTACCATTTACTACAACATAGAGAGAGGTATCATATAGACCATATGTTTAAATAACTCCGTGCAAATATTCACAGATGACACAACGAAGTGGAACGTCACCAAGCAGAAAGTTCACCATGAGATTTTTTCGGAAAGCACGCTGGAGTACTGAAAAATGTGTGCATTGTGTGTTTACATGAATCTCTAGGCCATTCATCTGTACTGACAGGGAACAATTGTTCCAAAATGATTTCGTTTTTTATTTTTGTTTTGATATGTAAATTCGCAATTGAGATCAGTGGAATGATAAGAAAGTATTGTTTTGTTCTGTTGGCGACAATAGTAGTACCGAGTGTCACCGACCTAACCTGCAGTATCAGGAAGAGAAGCCCGATGCTTAAGCCTCCGCTAGATTCCGTGACCGTTCCATTCAAGTAACCGCGATAAAGGACAGTGATTGAACCATTTTGTCGTACATTAGTGATTTGTTTTTTACGATTGGTGATTATCGTTGTCCACTTCATCTGTTCAGATCAGAAATCGTGGACATGAGCCATGATCATCATGGTGGTTTGTTTTGTAATGATCAATGCGTTGTCTCACTTCCGTTACCATCTTCAAATTATTCTACTTTATACCACTCAAATCCCCAAATTATTCTATCTTTCCTTTACGAGATCCCTCTCAATCAGTTACGACAATGTTGATGTTTTTGATTAACAGAAGACAACAAAAAATAATGAGCCATGGTAAAAGTAGTATGTTGTCAAAGGCAAGAGGTAAGCTAATTAGATGTGTTGAAAGTCAGAAACGACCAATCAGAGGCTCTGAAGTGGTTACATACAACGGTGTTTAAAAAAATGATAACACACTGTCACGCATTTTACCAAATGCAATATCAGTTGTGAAACGATTGTCAAGAGATAAAACAAAATAATAATAATTTTGATTGGTGAAAAATTGCGCAATTTGAAGCCCATTATCTTAGCTTGGTAGAATCATAATGATAATATACTCACCAAACACTCCCTCATGTCGTAGTATATGAAGGATATCTTTACTATTAAGGCAAATTAATTGGCACAAAGTTTAGCTTACCTACGGCAGATGCTGTTTCGATCGAATGCATTACACACACACAATCAAACAAGACAAAACCTAATAATTTCACAGCTTGTGGTACATTTAATAATTGATCAAAATATATATCAGATAAAAAGCATATAGTATTCGTACGCAGTTGTGATTATAACACTTATACTAAGGATACGAAAATTGTACTCCTGTATTGTCTTGGTAAAACGATAAAGCCCTGTGTTGCGCAATTTGTGTTCGTCTTCAGAATAGTGGTGAGTTTATTCATCATCTGAAAGCAAATCACATTTGTAATTGATAGTAATGAAAATAAATGGCTCTTTAACCGTTAATAATGGCTATGAAATCGATCGACTCTTTACAATGTAGATGATGTTTCAATTCTTTTATGCTTTCGAATTAAAATATTAAACCAGAGACCATGATGTGAACAAAACAGCATTGGGTTAATTTACATATTAACCTATACAGTCGAACCTGCCTCAGCGATCTCCTGTCTGTAGGTCTTCAGCGACCTTTTTTTTTTATATCTTTCTGATGTCTTTGCCTTATTTTTGACCAGTTTTAAGCGACTCCCTGCCTAACGCGACCAACGACCATGTTTTTATATCGCCTACATAGCCAAAAACCCTATGAGGCTTTGTTTACAGCCGAAGCCGGAAGTAGAATACAAATCGCCATCAAACTGCGGTAAATTCCGTGATATGACTAAAATGAAATATCGTGTTAATGTGAACAGAAAGTTAGTTTGTTGTGTTTATATATTTTCTGGGGTGGCAGTTTCGCTTTGTGTTTTCTAGTGGCAGATTTGATATGACGTAGTCGTTTCAAAGACAGATTTTAACACTTGGACAAAAAGTGGATGGCGTAGTCGTCTCAAAGGAAGATTTTACCACTTGGACAAAAAGTGAAGGCTATCAAACTATTAGATGCTGGTAAACCAACTTTGGTGTTGGTAAATCGGAAATCTTAATCCGTGTTAAGTGACTACCTATCTTATGTGACAGTTTTGACAGGTTTTCTTGGAAGGTCACATTAGTCAGGTTTGACTGTGTTTTTATGGCTCTTATTTATTTTCTTCTCTCCGTCCATGTTTTTTTTTTTGTCAAACGCACCAATTACAATTCACCGAAGAACAAAAAGGCTATATTAAGGAAATCTGAATTCATATATCGTCAGAAGTTATCCAGTTTGTAAAATCTTAACTCTTCCAAGAACTCGTTAAAGAATACAACCAAAGGCTAAAATATTCCTTTGTCACAACCGTTCTTCAGTTTCTCTCATACTATTAAATAAAGTTTTTTTTATGAAATGCTGCACAAATTTAATTACGTTTGTTAAACTCCTTATATTTTCTTCGTGCAAATATTGCTTTCAATTTTTAAAAACGTTAGAATTCAGTAAAAGGCCAATAATTATAACAGAATCACCAAAAAAGGGTTAGGGTTAACCCTAACCCTAACCCTAACCCTAACCGACATAATGAAGAAAACGTATTTCTTACTCGAAAACAATAAAAATGAGAACAAAAGATATATTTACAAGGAATCCATTTTAAAAGTATCAGAAGGTAAGATTATTTCTGGAAAGGTTAGCTTCTTATACTTGGTCGACCACACCCGCCGTACAATTGTAGGTCTATTCCGGGTTGTGTGACTTATTTATGTATCATTTATTATTTTTAGATTCTCGTTTTAAAGCATCCTTAAGAAACAATGTTTTGGTGAGTAGTATACATACCTGGCGGTAAAGATACTTCAAAAGTGCGATATATAAGCATACAGCTAAAATCAGCCATGCCAACGATAACAGAAGCAGCTGAGATATTGATAAATCGTTTCCAGACAACTGTGTTACCAACAGGTATATTGAGGTAAATACTGCTTGAATGCCGCACAAAAAAAGGACGAAAAAGTACCAGGACTTTCGACTGCGACTAAAAACAGCATATCTTTTAATGAGGGAATGGTCATTGGCACACTTCATCATCTCCCGGTAAAACTCTGCGGATTCCTGTAACAGAGCAAAGATAAAGACACAGCATCAAACACCATGCATTAGGTTACAAAAATGTATTGTTATCCCCTATTTTTAGTTTTTAAACTCAAATAATATGCGAATATGAAAATATGCATGCCATAAAGTACATTTTTTTGAAAAAACATTGTCACTAAGGGATGGAAAATGCTCTCTCTCTCTCTCTCTCTCTCTCTCTCTCTCTCAAAATATGCATAATACTTACCTTCATGGAATAACACCCCAAGCGATACTCTTCAGATGCCGGTATGTCATTAAACTGATAGCCCGAGCTACAACACAGTCTTTGCGATATTTCTGTTGGGGACATCCGCAGAATTTCACAACCATTTTGACTCTGTGAGATCGGATCTTCAGCTAAACATGAATGATAGAAGATGTGTGCGGAACGGTTCCGTATCAAATATATTAAACATTATACATGCATGGACAATTATTGAATACGCATTTCTTTCAAAGCAACACAATTGGTCAGGAATGATAATTTGAATGTTAAGGCAGTTTTAACTTATATCTAAATATCAAAACAACATCTAGAGTAACCGATTATTACGTTTTACCTCTGTTAAAAAAGGCATCTTTCACTTTTAGTGCCACATCTTCGACCTCCCGGCCCACTCCGTAGATATTTGTCATGTATCCCAGCTTCAGGGGCATTTCACACTCGTCCAATCGAAGCACTATCATATAGTCGTTCCTATTATTATCAGCCGCGTATTTATGCCCTATTTCAACTTCCCAATTACAAAAGGGTTTCTGAAGAAAAGCCTCCGATACAACTAGAAGCAGCTTGTGGCTTTTTTCTATGAAAGTTTGGATATTCTGCATGATGGGAACACCACTGATAAAGTCATCTTCAGCGAGCATGCATCTGATACAAGGAAACAGGACGAGGGATATATGTAGAATCAGTGAAGAAACAGCGACATGCAATGGATATCTTTAATCAGTGAGGGAACAGATACATACGGAATATATGGAGTTTAAACAACGAGTGGCTGTTGGATATGAAATTTTTTTCACACGAGATATTTTTGAAAAGTTATAAAAACACGAGCTTTAGCTTGTGTCTTTTTTAACTTTTAAAAAATAACTAACAAGAGTGAAATAAATTCCATATCCAACAATCACGAGTCATGTGATCTGTTTCTATCACAATGATAACGCCTTGAATCGAAGGGAAACTTGGCGAAGTCTTATTTCGCGTATGCAAATAAGGTGTACAGATGACGGCCGGAACCCGGTGATGTGACGTCAATAACAATTGCATCTCGGGTCAAAGTTCGAATTCTTGACAAATCAAAAGACCGTAATGTCATATTCCACTAGTGGAATATAACATATATATATCTAACAATCGGCACATTTATACAACGGCTTAAGAGTCGAATTACACGGCGTATTGTGGTAGAAAAAATATAATCAGTGAAGGAACAGAAAAACGACTATATATAATCAGTGAAGATTTAGATACAGGAAGGGGGGATATATAATCAGTAAAGAATTAGATACGGGCGGGGATATATATATAATCAGAGAAGGATTAGTTACAGACGGATGATACATAAATATAATATATAAAGGATTAGATACAGGCGGGGAATATATATAATCAGAGAAGGATTAGATACAGGCGGGGAATATATATAATCAGAGAAGGATTAGATACAGGCGGAAAATATATATAATCAGAGAAGGACGAGTTACAGACGGATGATACATATATATATTATATAAAGGATTAGATACAGGTGGGGAATGTATATTATTAATAAAGAAACAGAAACAGACGGATGATATTTATATATAAAAGGATTAGATACAGGCGGGTAATATATCCAAGACGCAGAGGGCCTGTATCGCTCACCTGGTTTCATGAGATATGAAACAATGATCACAAGTATATTTGTCGCTGGTATTGCTATGTCAATATATCATAAGCATTTTATACGGGTACATGTACATTGGTTTTATTGTAATTCTAGAAATATCAAGTAAGCCAAATTGACCCCTTTTGGCCCCACCCCTCAGCCCCCCGGGGGTTAACCCCAACATTTGTACAATTTTTTACCCACCCCATAACCATGCTACCATACAAATGTGCTTTTTTATGCCAAAAAGTGAAATTAATCCATGAAATGAAATTGACTTTGGGCGCAACTCCAAAGGGATTGCTACCACAAAAATGTGAGTGATATCCATTGCTTAGTTTCAAAGAAACCAATTGACCCCTTTTGACCCTGCCCTCTGCCCCCCGGGGGGTTAGCTCCACCCTTACAAGATGTATACAATTTTGAATCCCTACCCCAAAACAATGCTACCAGTCAAATATGAGCTGTATTCAATGCTTAGTTGTAGAGAAGAAGTTGTTTAAACAAATTGACCACTTTTGGCCCTGCCCCTCAGGGCCCAGGGGGGTCAATCCACCATTTGAACAATTTTGAATCCCCACCCCATAGGGATGCTACCAGGCAAATATGAGCCATATCCATAGCTTAGTTTCAGGGAAGAAGTTGTTTATGTCAACTTAGCCAAATTGACCCCACCCCTCAGCCCCCATGGGGGTCAGCCCCATCATTTGTACAATTTTGAATCCCTACCCCAAGGGGATGCTTCCTGCCAAATATGAGAGATAGCCATCGCTTGGTTTCAGTTGAGAAGTTGTTTATATCAATTTAGCCAATTTGACCCCTTTTTGCCACGCCCTCAGCCCCAAGGGGGATTCAGCCCATCATCTGTACAGTTTGAATCCCTACCCCAAAGAGGAAGTTATCAGGCAAATATGAGTGGTGTCCATTGCTCAATTTCAGGAAAGAAGTTCTTTATATCAATTTAGCCAAATTGACCCCGTTTGGCCCCGCCCCTCTGCTCCCCGGGAGTCAGCCCTGTCATTTGTATAATTTCGAATCACTAATCCAAGGGGATGCTACCAGTCAAATATGAGAGACATCCATTGCTTGGTTTCAGAGAAGAAGCTGTTGATGTCAATTTAGCCAAATGGAACCCTTTTGGCTCCATCCCCTCAAGCCCCAGGAGGGTCAGCCCCGTTATTTGTACAACGTTGAATCCCTACCCCAAAAGGTTGCTACCAGGCAAATATGAGCAATATCCATCTCTTAGTTTCAGAGAAGATGTTGTTTATATCATTTTTGCCAAATTGACAGTCCCCAAAATTGTACAATTTTGAATCCCTACCCAAATTTTTAATTTTACAAGACATGCAACTGCAATGAAACAGCTTAAATCTAAACACATTATGGGAGAAACTGTCCCAAACGCAAAATCGGATAACTTTTATTACAAGTTTAATTTAAGTCGGAAAGGTACAAATTTACATATATGATGATGTTTTTTTATGCAGTTCTTTGTGTTTATAATTCAATGACTTTTTCTTAGAAACCAGTTTATTATCAAATACACAAGAAATCCAATGGACCTGTATCGTTTAGCTATTCCCAATACAGCTTTGAAATTGACCTTTAGGGAACAATAGATATTAGAAAATGTTTTCTATTATGACCTTTTTAGCGAACTTGATAGTCCTTCATTTCACTATACGTGTAGCCCAATGTAATATCTAAAAACAAATATAGTTGGACCTTGTAACCTTGATAATATGCCAAACCCAAACATCTAGTAATTAAGCATTGAACTGTTTTAGTATGGTATTTATGATCGTTAGCACATTATGATATGTTTGCTTGCAATGTTTTGGCATTCAAATAGATCATAAATATCATACAAAAAAGTTCAACGCATATATATTGTATATTGTATAAAGTGCATGGACATTTAAAAAAAAAAATTTTGTTAATCATTTCATTATCAACGTAATGCGCAAATCGCCTATTTTGTATTACAAATAACGTAGACAAAATAGTTAGTCGTTAACCTTACTTTTCCTTGATATTGTAGTTCTGATTTGTGCTGTATTAATACGCTGATAGGTGTAGCGCGTGATGGATGGTATTTAAACGTACATCAATGCCAGAGCTCTCAAACAGACTTGATAGTGATTAAGCCAGACAAATGTTAATATACAGCTTTGGTAGCCCTTCAATCCCAACATGCTCCCGGCCAGATTTAAGGAAGCTGGTCTCATAGATGATGATAACTTGGTAGCCCAGGATAGTACTGACCCAATGCATTGATACAAAGCTTGTAGATTAAAGCACATTTGACCCTAAATCTAGGTCAAGGTCCTTCATTTAAACCAGCTTGGTAGCCCTTCAGTGTAGCCTGCCATAGGTCAAATAACAAGTCTCTGACAGGCGGATAGATGGACGGACTAAGGACGGACGCCGCACCATGACATTAGTTCACTTGCTCCTCAGCTTTGAATACGTACTTGAACCCCATCACATCCAAAGCATTGTTAAGCCTCATTACATATGGCCTGTCTCCTGATGTGAAGGATATGAAGATATGATACTCTTTCCCATTGGGTAAAATTATATCTGGCCGTGTTTCGGTGCTTTCTTGACAAGTAGCCCCTGAAATACACCCTGGCGTGATGTTCTCTTGATTGTCCCCTTCGGCTAATAAAGGCACTATTTCATCTTCAGCCATCGTTCTGCAAACAAACATGCATCGCCTAATTTAGTTACACTGCATATCGCTTCATATGTGAAATTGACTTCTTGGTAAGGCAAAAATAAATGTATGTCGACTTGATGAAATGTACGCCCGATACCAAACAATGTCTAAACTGGTAGATTCTGCTCTCTTCTTGACTTTCAGCTGCAAAGTTAGAAGGAACGAATGACTCGCTTGTTATCAGTTTAGTTTGAACAGATATAATATAAAAAGAAAAAAACTGTGTTCAGACGTGGCATTTCGGTCTGATAGCACTTTACAATCTCAGTCTTTGGCTCGATCCTTTTGAAACAGTATACTTTAATTTCGATTATTGTGTTATGAGAATTCTTTGGTTAAACCCTGTCAGAAGAAGAAGTAAAATGAAAGAAAAATTCAATAATCAGTAAACATTATAGTGCTTTTATGCATAACCACCGTGCAAACCTGACAGCCAGGTTGCACGTGGGTTTGAGATACACTTTGATTGTACAGTAAGATAAAGACCAATTGCAAATGTTTGTGCTCAATATATGTTAAAACATCTTGAATAGAAAACGTACCAGACGCGCTCATGAAAGTATAAGCATAAAAGTTAACAAAAACAAAAGGCTTTTAGAATTCACGCAATGACTTACACTTTTGTAAAAACAAAAAACTCTATTTGAACGAGTACGTTATAGATAGCTGTGTAAAATTATATATATTTATGGTTACATAGAAATATAATTAACGATACATTATACCATAAAATCTTGATAGTCTGCAAAGCCGGAGTGGCAGTCCAGTGGAACGAGAGGGAGGAAGTATACTCTTGATTAGACTGGATTGTCTGCCTTAGTACCATTTCTCTCTCGCAAGGTAGCGCTCCTGAAGGAAATGTTTATATTCGTGAAGAGAAGCCAAACAAGCGATAAAAAACTTAGAATGCAAATCCGTTCAAACTCATTTGGTCAGCAGCCAATGAAACACTTTAAACATATATATATATGCATAAATTTGATGCATTATTGAAGTACAATTTTCCGAACATAAAAGTCCTAAAATGATGTTTATAGTATAAAAGTGTGTCATACTGATCTGGACACTACGTTAAAGAGATCGGACTTGATAGTTGACGTTTCAATAAGAGACATTGAATGGTGAAGTCAGGATTAAATGATGGTTAAATTAATTTATGGAATGTGATGTGTAAACCAGAAAAACAGGTCGCTTTGATGTCATGAACAAAAAAACGGAAAAATATACCCTTAAAAATATCTTGGTTTGCTGTAACGCGACCATATGGGTAGGTAGGTAGGGCTGATTTGTTTTTCATTCAGTTTTGAAAACTGTTTTTTGTGGGTCGGGCGGCTACGCCAAACCAACTATATTTTTATTTCGGCCTAAAACGTATGTTATATATAGAGGAAATAACAGGTTTTAGTTATAGCAACCCTAGAAACAACCCCCGATCTTTGACAATCCAAAAGGTCGAAACGACTGATCTATGTCCTACCTATTGTTGCACACAAGATGTGTACGACAGGGGTCAGTTTTTCATCTAAAATCACTATCAGAAACAATGCCTTATGCTATCAAATGATGCGGGGAAATAAAAAGGTCTGCCTTATATCACTGCATGTCGTGGGAGATGAATGTTTGTGCCCCCCATTCCTCACAACTACTCTCTTTATCTTGTGGTTGGATGTATAGTATATGTACAGGTGAGATGTAAATTAACATGTATTTTATCGTGTGGTTTGATAGATAAGAACAGGTGAGATGTAAATAACCATGTATTTTACCGTGTGGTTTGATGTATGATATAAGTACAGGTGATATTTAAATGTATTTTATTATATATTATATATATGCATTTTATCTTGTTGTTTGATATATAGTATATGTACAGATGAGATGTAAATAAACATGTATTTTATCGTGTGGTTTGATATATGATATAAGTACAGGTGATATTTAAATGAACATGTATCTTATCTTGAATTTTATGTATATTAAATATGTACATCTTAGATGTAAATAATTGTTTGGTTTGGTTTGGTTTATTTTGTTTAACGTCCTATTAACAGCTAAGGTCATTTAAGGACGATCTCCCGTGCGTCCGACATGCATGCGTGTGGTGAGTGCGTATGTGTGTTTTTGGAGGCTGCGGTATGTTCGTGTTAAGTCTCCTTATGATAGGTCGGAACTTTTGCTGATTTATAGTGCTACCTCACTGAAGCATACATGCATTTTATATTGTGATATCATATATAATATATGTACATGTGAGATGTAAATAAACATGCGTTTGATATATAATATATGTACTAGTGAGATGTAAATTAACATGTATTTCATCGTGTGGTTTTATGTGTAATATACAAAATGTATGTACTGATGAGATGTAAATTAACATGTATTTCATCGTGTGGTTTTATGTGTAATATACAAAATGTATGTACTGATGAGATGTTAATTAACATGTATTTTATCTTGCTGTTTTATGTTTAATATATATACTGGTGAGATGCAAATTAACACGTATTTCATCTTGTGGTTTTATGACTGTATAATACATGTACTTCTGAGATGTAACTAAACATGCATTTTATTTTTTGGTATCGTATATAATATATATACTGGTGAGATGTAGATTAGCATGTATTTTGTCGTGTGGTTTGATCTAGAATATATGTACTGGTGAGATGTAAATTAACATGTATTTTATCTTGTGGTTTTAAGTATAATACATGTATATGTACTGGTGAGATGTAAATTAACATATGTTTTATCTTGTGGTTTTAAGTATAATGTATGTACTGGTGAGATGTGAATTAACATGAATTTTATCAGGTGGTTTGATATATAAGTACAAGTGACATGTAAATAAACATGTCTGTTATCTTATGGTTTAATTTATAATATATAATCTGGTGAGACATAAATAAACATGTATTTTATCGCGTGGTTTATTTATAATATATGTACAGATGGGATGTAAATAAACATGCATTTATCGTGTGGTTTTATGTATAATATAAGTGCAGGTAAGACAGAAATAATGCAGGCTATCTTTTTAATTTAAAAATGTATGATATATATACAGGTGAAATGTAAATGAACATGTATTTCATCTTGTCGGTTTGTCCATAATATTTGTACTGGTGAGATGTAAATAAACATGTATTTCATCTTGAGGTTTGATGTATAATATAGGTAATTATGAGATGTAAGTAAACATGTATGATATCTTGTGGATTAATGTATAGTATATGTACTTGTGAGACGGAAATAAGCATACATTTTATCTTGGGGTTTGATGCATACTATATGTACAGGTAAGATGTTAATACAACAATAAACATCAATGTAAGAATATATATTGATGCTACATGTAAAACATAGTTTTTTTTCAAATCGATTATCTAAGTGATGATGTATGGAAATTTGATAAACATGTATTCTTAAATCAATCAATGTAACCGCATACCAACAGAACCAATCATGGTCACTGTTTGTCTGTTTTTAAAGTTAGCATATATCAATTAAATCACAGTAGTATCACTCTTCTGAAAAAAGTTTGCAATCCATACAGATAGGTTCTCTTCTTGATACCGGAATAACGTATTCCCCGTATGAATTGACATCTTAAACCACATACTCTCAAAGAAAAATTTATCAATATTTACATTTTGAGATTTTTACACTTTTCGAACTTGATACATACCTTACAGATTATCGTGAATCAGAAACTGAAAGAAAATGTGTATTTATGAAAATATATGGGGAATTCCCTCCAAAACATAGCTGTGGCTGCCGGACCAAGTTTCTACAGTCCATACAAAAAGGCGCAACGCCGAAAGCGTGGACATACGAAAACCCAGACCGATTCTGGCAAAAAAAGTGGGTGAAATCGGCAAAACTCGAGTATTTCCTTAGAAAAGGAAATGATTCGTTGGAACTTAGCGAGAGAAGAACAGTGAATAGACTCGAATTCCGATTTTGCTGGACGTCTATTGGATTGATGGTTAGCTTTTGAACATTGTCAACTTCACCGATCTAAAATTGTATAGATGTTTTGTTGTATACATATTGCTACATTTCAAACTAAAGTATTTAAATATTAACTATGTTTGCTTATTTTAGGCAAAGTTCAAGTATGCTCGATATGTAAACAACGGCCATGTGTGTAGTTTATGTGCAGTGCACGTTTGTTATAGCCTCGTTCTCGGCTCCGTGACAAATCTCGCGATAAATATAAATGCGGCGATTTATTTTGATATATTGATGTCTCAAGGATTCCCCCGATCAAACGTCCAGGCCAGTGGGCATTTTAATGTTAGGAAAGCGTGAATGATCATCTTCGATTGCCATTAATACATGTGTGCACCTAGAATTTTAGGTTGTTTGGGAGTATGTGGCTTTAAAGTTACCTCTTTAGGATTTCCATTTGGACTTCTGCTCCACAATAAATGTTTGTATACATATCTTTCCATAATTTAAGTGTTATCATTCTATGTATTAACTGTATTTTCATTACATCTCAATGCAGCATTATATGTGTGCGAGTTTGTGTGAATCTCGTGTCCGGCAGTAGTCAATACGCGATATACATTGTACTTAATACGAAATATGCACTCAGTTCACCTGTATGTGTGTGTGTTTGCGATCGTTATATATGTCCCACATAATAACATTATCCATGTCTACCCGAGCATTCACTTTAGCAATGGCGGAAACCGATCGTCTGTTGATTTATATTATCGTCATTGCCTCTATGGTAAAGGTAAGTACGTTATTATAAAACAGGATGATTTCATTACAATATTCTGAGTACTCATATTCTGATGAAATATTACATTAGTCAGTAGCATTTTATAAAACACAGACATGTTCGTTGCGTAGCATTTCGACAAACAATCGTGACATGCTTATCATAAACATACAAACGCTATATGACACAATCATGTATATAGTATGATTAACTCTATTATAATTAGTGTAATCTACCGCTATAATTATATTACCTTTTATGTCTGGTCAACCACACTTTCGATATACATAGCCTCAATGTTTATCTCGTCCTGTTTAAAGTTAACTGCACAATAAATCTGCGCAACGAGATCCTTCGAGTCACACAATGAAGTTAATATTGCCCAACAATTGTTGTAGTGTTGGTGTGCTGTATATAGTCATTTCGTTTCTTCTATTTCCTCGTAGTGGTAATCGATAAATAGGCGGTACTAGGGGTAGGGGATTTTATGCGACATTAATGGATGTCGGGTTAGTTTAAAAAGCGTTATTGAGTTTTGGCGTGCTGGTATATTATGTATAATTATATACACATGTACGTTAGGAATAAGGATAAAGACAATCTTAAATGCATTTTGTTTATTTAATCATAAAGATGTATTTTACTGGGGCGATGACCACCTTTAACGATTTGATACTGTTGGAAAAGGAAAGCATTTGAAAAGAAAGGAATTATTTTATTTTGTCATTGCTTTCGTAGTAAATATGTCTTATCATTGGCACAAAAACTTGCCCAATATGCTTTTATTAAAATTTTATTTCAGAAAATATATCGGGAAATGAGGACACGCTCATACATTTTCGTACCGTTTAAGAGATTCTTTTGTGGTCTTTGGAAATGATAGCTGGCATCATCATCAATACTAATTGGGCAAGGTTTACTTTCGCTCTCTGCACTCCTAATTCACGGAATGACAAAATTGAAGGCATTACTCAACGTCATCTCTTATATAAATTAGTAAACCTAGTTTGATTCTTCGACTTACAAATGAATCTAGAAGTCGACATTCGAATGAATTGGTTGGCTATGAATGAAGCTAAACGCAACCCCAAGAGTTTGTTTTCTGAAGAAAAAAAGTTCTATCATCGAATGCAGCGTCCTCTAATATTAGAGACGAATGTGAACCTGCAATACCATAGAATCTCAGACATAATGTGCTTTCTCATTTTACAAGTTTTATCAATACACAGAACACTAAAGATATGACTTCTTGAACAGCCGAAATCCTTAACAAATCGATGATCACTATAATACGCCAATTATGAACGACTTTTGAAAAACTACAATCAGAAAGCCAGTCTGATTCACAATTCAATAGCATGTCTACAGTATCAACCGTATTGTATGTTAGGAGACAGCAGTGTTCAAAATAATCCGTCTGACCTATCTTTATCTTTTTCCGAGTAAATTGTTTGATAATGTTTTACAAGAATCAATTCATAATAATTGTTTACACGTAATTTTAAGTTGTTAATGCCACTGTTTGTTATAATGAAACATTTCCTTCAACTATTCTTTCTTTTTTATGATTTCATTCCGATGTGACATGCTTGTTTTTAGTAATATATTCTGTTTCATAACATTCTTCTTTCTTTTTTTTCTTTTTTTTTGAAGCTTTGTATCGTTGGAAGACATCCACAGGTACAAGACAATGAAGATATATTTTTGGAATGTCCACTTAATTCGTATCAAGTAAAATTCTCCTCCAATTGTACCGACATATGCCCAATATATGCACCATATAAAGTGTTTAACTTGTGTATGGATTTTTGCCCTGTCAGCAAAATATTGGCATCTGACTGTTCGAATTCTATTTCCCCCTCAACTCAAACGCTGCCAACAAAAAGGATACCTACTCGATGTCGAAAAGGCATATGTCCGCAAGAGAGACCATATTGCTTTGACTATCATTGTTTATCGGAGTGTCCCCATGGAACTGTAAATGACGACTTGTTGTGCGTCTATCACTGTTCCAATATATCTGCACTCGTTTACAACAACTCCTGTGTGATTGAATGTCCCCAAGACCAGCAGTACAATGAGTCGGGTGTCTGTGTGTCAAAATGTTCGACGTATAATGTACTTTATGGTACCAACTGTGTCCGCACCTGTCCCGTCGATATGTTTCGATATAACAAGACATGTCAAGTATCCTGCCCACAAGATGCGCCTTTCATTCTGGAGGCTTTTGATACCAAATTCTGCTTGGAATCGTGTCCAGATTTTACCTCTGTCGGCGGACATGTATGCCAGGTGCAATGTCCAAAAGGATTGGATTTTCTCTGGAATAAATCATGTGTTGAAAAGTGTCCATCATCTGCACCTCTCATCTATGTAATGAAACGAAGATTCCCACTTCATATTCCAATTTGTATATCCGACTGCCCTGATGGCATGTTCTCCGACGGTATTTCGTGTTTGCAGACATGTGATAGGCATATGAATGTATTTAATTCAACCTGTGTTGATAGCTGTCCTAACAGTCATAGACTGTTAGAAGGTAGATCAAGACCTTACACGTGCGTCTCAGAATGTCCAATCGAACAGAACCGGGACGGCAATAGATGTACTCTAACATGTCCTGATACCAAATTTGTGTTTAATCGCACTTGTGTCCAGGAATGTCCCACATTGAATACATTAGTAGTTAATCAAAACTGTCTCTCTCAGTGTCCCATGAATCTTTACAATGAATCTGGTGTATGTGTTCGTAAATGCACGAATTATACGTACGAACATTCCTGTGTAAGGACATGTCCAGAAACACACAAATATGTCCATGATGGGAAATGCATCAATAACTGTTCTGAATACAACTTATTTCGATACAATAATTCGTGTCTTAGACACTGTCCTACTAGATATATCTTCAATCATACTTGCGTAGATGCCTGTCCACTTTCCCATCCTTTTGTCAAAGGCGGTTGGTACCATTATTGTGTTTCATCATGCAACATTATCGTAAATACTGACGGTGGATGTAAGTGTCCAGCATCTTTTCTCTCTTTTAACTCGACGTGTGTCCAAAAATGTCCACATCAAGCTTCTATTAGGCATGAAGGAAAATGCATTGCTCAATGCCCAGACACTTCAGTATCATATAATAACACATGTCATCAATCGTGTCCGGCAAAAGTTAAATACGAACACGATAGAATGTGTACAGAAGAATGTCCATTGTCACATCCGTATTATGCTACAGTACGAAGGAAAGTCACCACAAACTACAGCTACAGAACGACATTTGTATTAGTAACATACTGCCTAGATACTTGTAATGATAACAAAAGCCCTGGGAAATATGTCTTTAACAACACCTGTGTAAATCGCTGTCCAAACACAACTGTTTTGTATGAATCAAAATGCGTTGTCGAGTGTCCCTCAGATAAACCTCAGACTTATACAAAAGAGGATGAAGGAAAGTACTTAATAGTCTGTGTAGAGGATTGTCCAGGGCCAACCTTTACTAAGGGAAGATATTGTTATGATCAGTGTCCGGAACCGTTAGCCTCGTATTCACCGAACCGTACATGTCTAGAGCAATGTCCGACACATCGAAAATTTCGTTATCGGTTCAGAACGAATGGTAATAATTTTGCATTTAAATGTAAGACAACATGTGGTAACAAATTTATTAATAGCAACACATGTGTCGATACTTGTCCTTCAGATGAACCATTACTGTTAGGTCAAACCTGTGTATCGGAATGTCCCGCTTCACACATGTTAGTTAGCTATCAGATGCACCAGTGTTTGGAGACATGCAAACCACCTTTAGTTGAACTCAACCACACGTGCTATAGACACTGTCCTGTTAGTAGTCCATTTGTACTTGACAATAAGTGTGTTAAGGAGTGTCCAACAACATTCAATCTAACAGCACCTTCCCCTCAAGGTACTGTGTGTGCGCGTGAATGTAAAAGTCCCTTAATAAGGGAAAACAATAAATGCATACGGACTTGCCCTGACAAAAAATTCATTATCAACAATGTATGTGAGTACGTTTTAGGATGTCCCAAACCGTACAGCTACATCGAGCATTCTTCACAAGGAACAACTTGTCGGAAAAACTGTGAGAACAATGAATTCTTTTTGGAGGACTTTCAGTGTACAAAGAAGTGCCCGAAGTTTGCAGTAGGTCGCAAGTGTGTCGACAAATGCCCGAAAACACATCCATATACATTTAAAAAGTACAGTGGCGAGGATATCACGTTATGCCGTTCGGTATGCCCAAATTGGATATTCAAGAAAAACTGTGTTAGTTATTGTCCCACGGGATATGTTAAGCTAAACTCTAACAAAACGTGTGTGAAAGATTGTCCGCCATCGGCACCTATCTATAACTCCAGATGTGTCCGGCCGTGTCCTCATGGAACGTATCCGAACAATGATAACAATTGTGTCCCGAAAACACTAGGATATCAAATTACCATTATCGCATTGGCTGTATCGGGCATCTGTTTCTTCACAGCAGCTTACTTAATGTTTAGAAGAACCACTTGTCTACCGTGTGCAGCATCAGAAAATAAAGTAAGTATATAAAGATCAAACCTGACCAATTGATCGGCAGACCGGGAGGTCGACATCTTTGTGAAATATTAACATCATTATCTTTTTTAAGTCGACAAAGTCGACATATCTTATGGAGGTAGTCCGTCTGTCTTCCCGCACATGGGAAGCGTGCATAGAATAAAATTTCACGCGTAACTTGACTATAAACCCTCTGTATGATTTTGTTTCTGGATATAAAATTTTATCAAGCTAAACTTCATAATCCCCTATGGGTTTATCTTCCATTAAATTCTCTCGAATCTGCTTAGTTTCATCAACTATTGATATGTAAAGTATGAAATAAATGTCTAAATAAAGAACGTGAGCCAGCCTTGCCCTCGCCGAGTACTTCCCCGGACAATAAACAGAACAGCATATGGATTTGCTTACCAAATGCCAAGAATATTAAATTTAGCTTTGATTCTTAGTTGTAGATGATGTTTGCCCACTTCTTTTATTTGTCTTCGAGGCAGTAACCTGTATATATGATTGACTAGGGACTTCCGATACGTGGCTTTGAACGCCGGTCTGTCATTCTTCGAAACAGATCGGTTTGCGCATGCGTGTAAGGCATCTTATCCGTGGCTCATTTACACAAAGAGAGCAGAGCAGAGCATAAGAGATTCTCCGTATTTAGTGGGTAGTTTTTCGATTTTAATAACAATTATGAAAATCTGCGACTAACTTATCTTACATCATATCTTCGTTGGATTATCATATATCCAATTAACATTAATTTTGTCACCGTAGTCCAATGAGTTACACCTGAAGTAATGAGTTTGATTTAAGTTTAAGTGTTCTTCAGTAAACGACCAAGTGTACATAAGTATTGTAGTAAACTGTTATGAGTTAAGACTTCATTGTCCTGAAGTGAGCAATGGTGAACTGGAATTAGTACTGAAGTTAACTCAGATAGTATTGAAGTGTACCATGTTTAACACTGTAGTGTACCGGAGTTAACACTGTAGTGTACTGGAGTTAACACTGTAGTGTACCGGAGTTAACACTGTAGTATACTGGAGTTAACACTGTAGTGTACGGGAGTCAACACTGTAGTGTAACGGAGTTAACACTGTAGTATACTGGAGTTAACACTGTAGTGTACTGGAGTTACACTGTAGTGTACTGGAGTTAACACTGTAGTGTACCGGAGTTAACACTGTAGTATACTGGAGTTAATACTGTAGTGTACTGGAGTCAACACTGTAGTGTAACGGAGTTAACACTGTAGTATACTGGAGTTAACACTGTAGTGTACGGGAGTCAACACTGTAGTGTAACGGAGTTAACACTGTAGTATACTGGAGTTAACACTGTAGTGTACTGGAGTTACACTGTAGTGTACTGGAGTTAACACTGTAGTGTAGTGGGGTTAACATTGTAGTGTACTGGAGTTAACACTGAAGTGTATTGGAGCTAAAATGTAGTGTACTGGAGTTAACACTGTAGTGTACTGGAGTTACACTGTAGTGTACTGGAGTTAACACTGTAGTGTAGTGGGGTTAACATTGTAGTGTAGTGGGGTTAACATTGTAGTGTACTGGGGTTAACACTGAAGTGTATTGGAGCTAAAATGTAGTGTACTGGAGTTAACGCTGTAGTGTACTGGAGCTTAACTGTAGTGTACTGGGGTTAACACTGTAGTGTAACGGAGTTAACACTGTAGTGTATCATGTTTAACACTGTAGTGTACTGGAGTTAACATTGTAGTGTACTGGAGTTAACAATGTAGTGTACTGGAGTTAACACTGTAGTGTACTGGAGTTAACACTGTAGTGTATTGTGGTTAACATTGTAGTGTATTGGAGTTAACACTGTAGTGTACTGTGGTTAACACTGTAGTGTACTGGAATTAACACTGTAGTGTATCATTTTTAACACTGTAGTGTACTGGAGTTACACTGTAGTGTATCATTTTTAACACTGTAGTGTACTGGAGTTACAATGTAGTGTACTGGAGTTAACACTGTAGTGTATCATGTTTAACACTGTAGTGTACTGGAGTTAACAATGTAGTGTACTGGAGTTAGCACTGTAGTGTACTGGAGTTACACTGTAGTGTACTGGAGTTACACTGTAGTGTACTGGAGTTAACAATGTAGTGTACTGGAGTTAACACTGTAGTGTACTGGAGTTAACACTGTAGTGTACTGGAGTTAACACTGTAGTGTACTGGAGTTAACACTGTAGTGTATTAGAGTTAAAACTGTAGTGTATCATATTTAACACTGTAGTGTATCATATTTAACACTGTAGTGTATCATATTTAACACTGTAGTGTACTGGAGTTAACACTGTAGTGTACTGGAGTTAACACTGTAGTGTATCATGTTTAACACTGTAGTGTACTGGAGTTAACACTGTAGTGTACCGACTTCCGGTTGACATGACTATGTGAGCGCACGTGCCCGAGGAGCTCCGATAAAAAATTCGTCAATTTCAAGATTCCTGGTCAAAAAAGCAGCATTTGTCGGCACCAGCATCTGGCTCATGTAGCAAGGTAACGTGACTCAAAAACATTCATTCCTTTTTTTTCCAATTTGGAAACACATTATAACTGAAAAGTACATGTACTGTACCTGCCCACCTGTGAACTATTTATAGCTGAGCTGTATACGTGTATTGAACGTTTACCCGAATGATGGCAGTTGGAGTCAATAAAAATGCTGAGTACCAAGCCCTGGTTGATTCATACAAAAACAAAGACATATCAGAGTGTTTCGCCAATATGCATTTAAGTTTTAGTCACGAGGTTGATGCTATTAGAGGCACAGTTACAGAACTCAGTTCGCGTGTTGATCAGCTGGAAAGCTTTGCCACTCATGCTAACCAGACTTTAAACATGATTGAGTCTGATATTAATAAGAAAATAACCAGTGAGGCTCATGAGAGACTGAAACTAGAAATATGGGGACGTAAGTTGAATCTTGTATTCAAAGGTATCGTGGGATCCGAGGGGGAAAAGCCAAGGGAGACACTCGCGCAGGTCAGAACATTTTTATTGACGGATCTGAAAATTCCCCAAGAAACTGTTGACCAAATGGTATTCCAAGCAGCTCATAGGTTGAAAGGGGGTCAGGAGGGGAAAAGGAATATTATCGTTCGTTTTAATAGTCTGATCGACAGTGACGAGGTGATGGAAGCAGGCATGGGGCTAAAACCTGGATCG
>NW_022979684.1:0-1777 GCF_902652985.1 Pecten maximus | reverse complement strand
TAATGTGCGATCCGCTACACAAGTATATGTAACGTCACTAATCAAACACAATATATATCAAATCAGACAAAGGCACGTACCGTTACAGGTGACGTTATCCGTGTCCAGTAGGTACCCCTCCCGACAGCCGCACGTGTACGTCCCGGGGTTATTGATACACGTCTGGTCACATGGTCCGTACTCCGTACACTCGTCCACGTCCGTACAGTTGTGTCCGTTACTATCCAGTTTGTATCCCGCGTAACACAAACAGTCATAGGCGCCATTCCTAGTTGTGGCACACACGTGTTCACATCCGCCATTGGTGCCGTCTGAGCATGTGTCAACAACTGTGAAACAGGTATAACAAGTATATCGTACATTATATTTGAAGAACAATTATTTATTAAAACTTACATTTGAATACTAACGTCAAGTTATATAGATATGTGTACGACTGTATATATATATTAGCGATATCAGTCGTTACCAGCTTTCCTTACAACAATGTGGGTATACCGCCTGTCTACATACTTGTCAGAGAAGCCCTCTCCGCCGCCTCCTCCCCCGGAATTTCCGGGACCATTCCCGCCGCTGATGCCACACAGTGGTAACTCCCGTAGGAGTTGACGCAGGTCTGTCCTCCCGTACACAAACTGCTGTTTGTACACTCGTCTACATCTGTAACACATAAAAACACATGTAAGTCTAGTATCTCTACCTGTATGGAGTAGGCAGCATGTCATATTTCGCGTGATTACACTGGCCATTACGCTAACAGGTACCCTCGGGTACCCAGAGAGACTGTACCAGGTTCGATTATCCCCTCCCCAAACGACCCGTCCAAACACCATCTTCATATATGAAACCCGTTGATGATGATTATAATGATAATGGCAATGTAGAAGTTTTATATCGTATTTCGCTGAAAGTTTTCACCTTAGCTTTACACATGAAGAACGTGCGCCTTACCATTGCATGTGTTGAGTGCGCCATACCATTAAACGTAATGAGAGCGCACCTTACTTTTACACGTGTTGAAGTGCGCCTTGCCATTACACGTGTTGAGTGTGCGCCACATCGGTTCACGTATATATTGGGTGTGCGCATTAGTATCCTTACATGTGTTGAGTGCGCCTTACCGTTACGCATGCTGAGTGAGTGCCGTATCGTTACACTTGCGGAGGTGGCCTTACCATTACACGTGTTGAGTGCGCCTTACCGTTAAATGTAATGAGAGTCACCTTAATTTCACACGTGTTGAAACGCGCCTTGTAGTTATATGTGTTGAGTGTGCGCCATATCGATACACGTATATATTGGGTGTGCGCATTATTATCGTTACATGTGTTCAGTGCGCTTTACCGTTACGCACACCTGCTGAGGTAGCCTTACCATTACACGTGCTCGTTGTGGTACTGTCCACAGTGAACCCAGACCTACAGCTACACTGGAAACTTCCGACTGTGTTTGTACAGATTTGTTCGCAAGGTCCATAGTCCGTACACTCATCGATATCCGAACAGTTGTGTCCGTCCGCGTCCAGTCCGTATCCACTGTTACAGAGGCACACGTAGGCGCCGCTCCCCGTACTTACACAAATATGTGCACATCCGCCATTGGTACCGTCCGTACAGGCGTCAACAACTACAAAAACAAAGTAAATGTAACACGTGTTTGATTTACATACATCAACAACTACAACAACAAAGTACATTACATGAACAACTACAAAAACAAAGTACATGTAACACGTGCATAAACAAAGTATCCCTTTGTCAACTCCAATTGTAAATTT
>NW_022979683.1:0-26060 GCF_902652985.1 Pecten maximus | reverse complement strand
ACTATAAAAAATAAGGAAAAAGAAAAAACACCCTATTTCACTGAAAATAGACACACATACTGTATATGTATATTTGATATAAATGAAACATTTTCAAAATTGATATTTCAATTCTTGAATTTTGAAATTGGATATTTCCCAAAACTTTATAGTTCTCCATTTAATTTTAACTTTAATTTAAGAATTTAAATTTACTTTAAAATATTTAATTTTGTTTAATATCTAATTTTTATCAGACAAGCATAAATGTTCAACATAATAAATCCTAAAGCAAAATAACAAATGCATAACAAATCAGTAGTGACCACCAAGGACTGCCACTGAAAAATAGGTGCTGTTCCATCTAGCAGTCAGCAAAGGAGGAAGAGGGGGAGAAGTGACAATAGCTAGAGACAACAGAGAAGCTAACTGCAAAGTCTAACTAATGAATAGAACCACCAAGAGAACAGCCAAGTCGGAGTCCAATTGCAGAAGCAAACGAGACCGCAAGAACCAAATCGGAACAATTTAAACAAAACAATGTTAGAGCAAAAAACTTAAAAGACGGGAAATAAATAAGACAATTCAAAATTCAAAAAACATATGCCCAAAAATAAATATATAAAAGAAACACCTAGGTGGCCAGTTGGCTCGGAATGTAATTCGATACAAAAAAACTAAAAAATTAAAAAATTAAATAAATTTTTTAAAATTCAATTAAATATATAGATCATCAAATTTGAATAAAACAAAACAAAAAATAATTAAAAAAATTTAAAAAATATTTTAAAATATTTAATTTATTTGAATTAAAATTCAGGCTTTTAAAATATTACTAACTAACACATATACTGTCAAGCCTTTTAAGAGAATCGGCCAAAAAATTGAATCAAATACATATCCGACTATCCTATTTTTAAAACTTATAATTCTAAATAAGTAGCTATTTTAATATCTTAGCTAATTATCATTTGAAAAAACGAATTACAATGAAACAATTAAAATTGAGAATCTAAACACCTTTACTAAAATATAAAATTTACATATGTACTAATTGAAAGTTTTTTCAATTGATATTAAATGAAACGTTTTTAAATATTGAATTTTTTCAATTATTATGTTTCAAACTTTATTTTAAAATTAAATTTTCCCATTTAAAATTTAACTATTTTTTAAAGGGTTCAAACTTTTGCAACATTATTCATTTGTATCAGCTGATATCAAAGTAAGAATAACATCAAGGCATGACAAAAGATCACAATAATAACCTGCATGCAAATATACCACATACAACAAGCGGGTCATACGAAAGGGCACATAAGCTGGAATGGCGAGGGAAATACACAATATGGCTAATGAGAGAACAAAACAAAAGTATAACCAAAGAAAAGAGACCAAGTCTTAAACAGACAATCATGCGAGAGGCCAAGTCCAAAAAGCGACTCAGAGACCATCCGCTCAGGAGATCCTTATGAACCCAAAAATTCAAAAAATGTAAGAATGAAACTGAATAAGACATTAATTCAAAATTCAAAACAATATGCACAACAAACCAAAAGTTACATATACAAAATACATGAACCTAAAGGGGGCCCCCGTGGCGGGGTTGGAATTTGTGTCTCTGGATCACAAACTATACCTCAAAACAATTAAAAAAATTAAATAATATTTTTTAAATTTTAAATCTAAAACAATCGTTACCATAAAACTATTACAAAAAAAAAAAAAAATTAAAAAATTAAAAATCTTAAAAATCAATTAAAATCAATTTACATGAATTTAAAATTTATACTTTAAAACAAAAAACTTCAACAACATATCAAAAATATCTGAAAAAGTCAAAATTTGGAATTGTCAAATAAACTGGATTTGTCATCATAAAACATATTTTCAGACTTATATTATCTATTTTTCAACTTAAATATTTTTGAAAAACTTTGACTATTAAATAATCGGAAACAGAATTATAAACCAAAAAAATAAGATAAAACACCTCAGACATGAAAATCTGAACAATTAAGAGACATGACATTTTTGAATATTGAAGATAAAAACGTTTTTCAAATTAGTATTAACTTTAAACGTTAAATATGATTGCTGCCAATCAATTTAACTTTAATTTAAAATTTAACTAATTTTAAGAATTTCAAAATTTTTTTAAAAAATTTTAATTTTTTCAACTGATTTAAACTTCAGGCATAAAGCATAAACATGAAAAACCTTCAGGACCAAACATTGAGTGACCAACCAATGACCTGACCACCATAAAAATAATTCTTTTCCAATAGAATACAGGGCCACAAGAAAAAAGCGGGGAAACAGGGCTCAAAGAGCAGAAGAGCTAAAGCAAGTAAACCCTAAACAATAGAAGAACCCTAGTATGAAGCACAAGATGCAGATCAAGTCTGTCGAAGGGAACAGAAGAGGAGACAATAGCATAGATCATACAATGTTGGGAAACATAGTAGAAGTTAAAAAACGTTAAACCCAAAAAACCCGAAAATAAATTAATCAAATTCAAAAACAAATATGCAACAACAAAAAAATTAATTACAAATGACTACCTAAAGAGGGACCTCCCCGTGGCGGGCGGGAATGTTTGTCTCTGGATACCATAGCTAATACCCTCAAAACAATTAAAAAAATTAAAATAATATTTTTTAAATTTTCAAATCTAACAATCAGTCCCGATAGAAGACATATCATTCAAATATTTAATAAAACAAACAAAAATAATAAAAATTCTAAAAAAATAGCATAAAAATCATTTTAAAATTTAATTTGAAGTTTAATTCAGTTGAATTGAAAAAAGCTTTAAACTAATCACAAATAACTGTCAAACAGCAATTAAATTTCAAAAACTTGATTGTCATAAAAATGGTTTCAAAAACTATTGGGACACTTTTTGAATAAATATTATAAAAACTAGTTGTGAATCAAATTGTAAAAATATTTTTACAATAATACGATTGAAAAGCTTAAAACAAATTACCTGAAATCAATGACAGAAAATACAGCAAGTTAAAACATATTTAAAGATAAAAGAACAAGTTTTTAACATAAAATTTCATTTTAAGGTTAAATTTGATACGAAAACTGTTTAATATGGCCAATTTCAATTTCTTTTAATTTTAAAGTTAAATTTGTTAACTATATAATTTTGTATTCAAATTCTAACTTTTAAAGAATTAAAGTTCATAGGTAAATAACAATACATAAAGAGATGCTCAAACCGTGTACACATTAATCGCTCCAGCATGTAAATCCTTAAAGCATCAAGATGCAGAGAAAGGGAGGAGTGAAACAATGGTCACTAGCCGAGACTGTCATATTTAGCAAACAAAAGAACCTAAAGAGGGCAGAAAGGGAAAATAAGTATTCAAGTAGTCAGTGACTAAATCTACTAAAGAAAGCTAACGCAAAGGGGAACTAAGAACGCACAAATGTGAGGAACAAAAATGTTAGAAGTGGAAACCAATAGACATGAATTCAAAATCAAAAAATGCAAACAGAACTAGTTGAATCAAAACAGACTACTAAGAGGACAGGTCGAATAAGGAATTGTTCAGATCAAACAATCCCAACATAAAAAAAATTTAATGATATTTAAAGTTTCAACTAAGAGGATCCCTGGTACGGATTGTAATTTGAATAAACAATACACAAAAAATTAAAATAAAAATAGCATTTTAAAATTTTTAAAATTTAAATTTCTAAATAGTTAATTTAAAATATTTAATAACTAATCAAAAAATAATTCAAAGATTTAAATTACAAAAAATCATAAAACTTATTTGCAAAAAACATGTGATTTAAAGGTTATCTATAGAAATATGTCAAAAATTAAAAAAATTCAAAACTTGGGTATTAAATAGCTGATACAGAATTACCTATTATGACACATTTCAGAAATTACAAAGATTAAAAACCTTTTAACTTGAAATCAAGCGAAATGAAAACCTATGAATTCGGAATCAGAGAAAATAAACTAGACATTAATAACAAATTCTCCATCTTTAAAATGTTTGAACTTGATTAGATAAAATATAAAATTTCATAATTCAAATTTAATTAATTTAAAGGTTAAAACTTTTTTTTCAATTTTTAGCTTGCTCAACTTTCCAACAATTTAATTACTTTTAAATTTAAATTTCTAAATAACAATAGCTTCATAATCATCATGTAAACAATAAACATACAGTTCGATTTAAAACAATGCAATAAAGCTGCATACAAAAGGGGGAAAATGAAAAAACTTTATTACAATACTGTAAGCTTCAGCCTAGAAGGAAGAAGGAGAATGAACATAACTAATGAGCCAAAGACATAGAAGTAAAGCTTAGAAGAACTATCAGAGAAGCAACCAAATGCAGGAGAGCACTTGGACTCTATTACAGAGAACAAACTTAAAGACAGTGGGAAACCGAATAGAACTGATATATTTAAACAATGAACAACACAAAATTTAATAAAGAAGACCAAAGAGGGGCCCGTGGGATCGGAATTTTATATCCCACAATAAAACACCCAAAAATTAATAAATTAAAATGATATTAAAAATTTTAATTCAATGTTCATAAACTGTCAAAATATTTAAAAACCAAAACAAAAAATTAAAAATTCAAAAATCAAAAATCATTTACAAATTAATAAAATTTTAGTTGAATTTGAAATGCATTTAATCAAAAAAAGCAAAAAATTCAAATTTAAGAGAAGGCCAAAAAACCTATTTAAATAAAAACTATTTGGACTAACTATATTGAATAATGCTTAAACTAAAAAATATTTCAACGAGCTTTGAAATTTTGAAACCAATATTTATGCAATAAACAGGAATTCAGGATTTAAAAACAAATAATGAAATCAAACATTGCTACTACAATATATTACGAATCTTGATAATAAAGGAACTTCAGTGATGAATCTCATTGAACTGTAGAACTACAATTCCATAACTATATATTTTTTCAATTTACAATATGAACATTTTTCAAATTAAAATTTGCATTTCAATATTTAATTTGTTATCAACTAATATAAATTTTTAAAATATTTCCATTTCAAAATTTAACTTGAATTAAAAATAAAATTGCTTTAACAACACATTGTACACCATAACACACCCTCCTTTTCATTCGTTATGTGTCAGCCTACAAAGGGCTGAGTCAAACATAAGCTGCAACTAGTCAAACTTACACAAATAGCAAATGAAACCACCCTACTAGGAAAGACAAAATCATGCGTCACTGCTCAGAATCTACTAAAGGGACAGCTAGATCCCAATGCAGGAGACAACGCCAGATCACAGGGCAGCCCAAACTGTTAGAGACAGTGGGAACTGAATAAGACATGATTCAATTCAAACAAGAGAAAACCAAAAAAGTTCATAGACAAATAAAGTAACTCAAAGAGGACCTACGCGGTCGGGAAGTTATGCCGAACAAAGCTAACCCTCAAAATTAAAACTAAAATGAGATTTTCAATTCCAACTCGTCCTAGAATACTATCATCCCAATAATAAAAAAAAAATTTAAAATTTAAATACATAAAATCATTTAAAATTAATTTTGTTAATATTAAATTAATTTTAAAAATTTTAAAAAAAAATCCAAAATAATCAACAAGCATGACAAAATTAAGAATCCAAACAGTGGATGTCAAAAAAACGGATAGGGCCTATCCTATTAAAATTATTGTCAAACTAAAAAATGTATAAACTGTAGCATTAATGAGCTGAAACCAAAAACTATGCAAAAACAGAGATTACGCAACTAAAACACCATTGACCTAATAAGACAATTGCTAAACACTAAATACTGTATATCGTAATAGAAAAGTTAGTCAATATGATTTCAAATTCTTAAAACTGTTAGAACATGGATCTCAAAAACTAATTTGCACAATCAAATTAACGAAATTACTAAAAATTAAAATTGCTTTTTGGTGTTTGTCTGATATCATATTTAAAAATTAAATAGTTATAAATGAAAACTAATCAAATAGATCAGTACAACGTAAACACCAATACAAAATTTAATCAAATATTAACGATAAGGAAGAAGCAGAGGGAATTGAAAAAAGCTGTTCAACATTCAAAAGCTTACACAAATTAATTTTAAAGAACAAAAATACGTGAGAACAAACAGGATCGCAAAATGTTGAAGCACTAAAGGACACTAATTCAAAATAGGGAAATTCCTCAGAACATTGTGAAGCCAAACAAACTGTTTAAGAACTGGAACTTGAAATAAGAATTACAAATTCAAAAAATGCAAACAAGTAAAAAACAAATTTCATGAACTCCTAGAGCTCGTCGGTCGATGTTCCGAAATAATTAAATCAAATTAAAATTTAAAAAGAAAATTTAAATTTTGCAAATTAACAATAGTCCTATAGATTATAAGGTCAAATTGAAAAATCAAATAAAAATTAAAATTTAAAAAAGCATAAAAATCATGTTAAAAATTTGAAGATTCAGGTTGATTAAAATAGTTACTACTAATCCCAAAATAGCACAAGCAAAATTTTGAAATCCAAAAACGGAATTGCCAATAAAAAAGTCGCTATCCTATGATGGACATTTGCAAGCAAATGAAAGTTCATAATTGAGCTTGGAAAATGCTGAGACAAATTAATCTATGAAAAAAAGGAATAAGAATAAAACACCTATGACATGAAATAACACAATCTACAACACTAAATGTAAATTCTGATACTGATAGATAAAGAAAGTCTTTAAATTTTAGATATTCAATTCTGAAACATGTTTAGAACTTGAACATAAAAAATAATAAATTTTCCCAATTTCAAATAAAATAATTTTAAAAATTAGAATCTTAAATATTAATTTACAGACTGTAAATGTTTCAAAGCATAATATCTTAAAACATAAATAACTAAATGCAACAATAAAATTCAATCAACACAGTAATACCCAATAATCACATAGTCTTAAATACTGTATTGTCCCTAACAAGAAAAAGGAAAAATAAACATAATTTAATTTGAGCTCATGAAATAAACAATAATAGCTAACTATGAAAACATAAACGTACAGTTAAAAAAAAAGATCACCAGAATCTGAGAAGTCTAATACAAGAGGACAGTAGATCCAACAGGAGAAATAGTCAGAATATTATTTGAAAATAAAAACTGTTAAGGTAATGTGAACCTGAAAATAAAAATTGATCAATTCAAAACAATATTCACAAAACAAATTGACATATACAAGATACAGACTACAAAAAGATATCCCGTGGCTTGAAATTTTCTCGAAATAATATAATACCTCAAAATTTAAAATAAAATTATTTTTTAAATTAATTAAATTCCTTAATACATAATTGTAATTTTATAAAAAACAAAATATTAAAAAATTCTCAAAAAATTAGCTAAATCATAAATAATGAAGATAAACAGTTAAAAAAAAGCTTCAGAACCAATCACAAGATGACCAAAGACAATACATGCAAAAGATTGTCAATAAACAGGAGAGGGCAATTTAGAAACATTGGTAAACTAAAAAATTATTTCATAAACCAAGTATGAATAATGAGAAAAAATTATCATACAATAATACACAAACACGAGAGGTCCAAGTTGCATAATCACACAATCACAAAGTACATTATAGATATATTGTTAATAACAGTTTTTCAAAAATTGTATTAAATTGAACGAAAAAACATTGAATTCCCAAAAAAACAAATATAAAAAGAATAAAATAGAAAAAGAGGGCCCCCGGGGGAATGTGTGCTTCAAAATTTAATTTAAACAATTAAAAATTAAAAATTTTCTTAAAATATTCAATTCTTCCAAACATGATCATCAAATTTTTCAAAATAAACAAATTCATAAGATGAAATTAAAAAAAAAAAAAACTTCATGACAAAAAAATTAACGAATTAACCCCGGCATTGTAAAAATACTTTCTCCACACTAGTTAATGGAAGGAGTAAATAATGTTCAAAATTGATTTGAACAATAAACACATTAGCCTAAACTATTAAGGACCACTCTAGTTTAAAAAATTAAAAATTATTAATCAATCTTTAAATTACACGTGGAAC
Source organism: Pecten maximus (assembly GCF_902652985.1). Taxonomy (NCBI): domain Eukaryota; kingdom Metazoa; phylum Mollusca; class Bivalvia; order Pectinida; family Pectinidae; genus Pecten; species Pecten maximus. The sequence continues at coordinate 18,012 of NW_022979683.1, read as the reverse complement.
AATCTCAAAGCAATAAGCAATCCTAGATCAAAACCTTATAAACCCAAAAAACTTTAAACAGTGGGAACCTGAAATAGACTTTTATTAATTAAACAAATATGATTTCATAAAGAATTACAATATCCTGAACTGGTTAAAATGAACCCCGGGTAAATTATAGTTCTCCGATTAAATTACCCTAAAATTTAAAAAAATTAAATTTGTTTTAAATTTCAAATCTATCAGTCCATAATACTGTTCAAACATTAATACCCAAAGACAGAAATAATAAACATTCAATAAAATTGCAAAAACAAGTTAAAAAATTGAACTAAATCAGTTTTGAAAAAATTTATCTCACCAAAAGAAAGGCAGATGCAATTAAAAAGGGGCCAAACGGGTGTCAAATAAACATGTTTTTATAAAAACACCTATTTTCAAAAATACAAAATTATGATTTTAAATTTAGCTATGAATCTGCTGGAAACAGGTACTTAAAATAAAAGGAACAAACTCAATAAACCTTTTGAAACGAAAAACAAATTTTCAGAATATGGAAAATTGAATAAGCTTAAATTCAAAATCAAAATTAACAAAATTAATATCAAATTTTATTAAAAGGTGATTCCCGGCTATATAGAATGTTTGCTCATTTTAAATTTACTTTAATTTAAAATTTAAAATAGCTTAAAATATTAATTTTATTTCAAACATATCCAATGATTAAAATTAAATTGATAAACAAAAAAAAAATCAACTAAAAATTGATAAATCAAAAAAGTGATTAATAATCATTTAATTTTACTTACTTTATCCCAAAAAGCAAAGCATGAAAAGGAAGAAAAAGTAATTTTAAAAAAGATTAGAATACTAATTAAAATGACAAACTTTCAAACTAAAATTCCCAAAACATGAGGTTCAAGTCTCAGAAAATTTCAGGGGAGACAGCAAATCCGGCAAACAGGATAAATCACTTATGATCACATAGAAGCCAAAAAATGTAAGATTTCGAAACTGGTATACATAATTAAAATTAAAAAAATATCAACCATAAAAAAAGTTTCAGAAATTAATCTGCTAAGATGACTCCGTGCACTTCGAATTTTTGACTTAGTTTCAAGTATAAACTTTTTAAAAAAACAAATTTTAAAAATTAAATTTAAATGAAAATCAGTCCCATAAACGATCAGTCAAATAATAAATCAAAAAAACACAAAACAAAAAGAGTCCAAAATAGCAATAAGTCTTTTAAATTTATTTAATTTTCGGAATAAAAAATAGTATATAATAAAATAACTGTTCAAACTGAATAAGAGAATACCCAAAAAACGAAAAGTAAAAAACCTATGCATAATCTAAACTATATTTGCGCAAATCTTAAAAATTCTTATAATGAGCATTAAATCAGGGAAAACAGATTCCTATATAAAAACCAAAACAGAGTCTAAAAACCGTTGAACGAAATCAATAAGACATTTTAAATTAAAAACATAATATTCTATTCAAGAATAAAATAAACAGTTATTGACTAATGAAATAGCAATTCGTTGGTTAGAAATTTGTGTTCTAATACTAATATAACCAATTTAAAATTTAATTAATTTTTAAAAATTAAATTCAATATAATATTTAATTTTGTATCATGACTGAAATATTTTTAAAAAAACATAAAGTCTCAAAAATAAATACTAATAAAAATTAAAATTTGTTAAATTCATGTTGATTCAAAATAACTTAACTAATCATTTACTGAAAAGATGTCACCAAGGCGCCAAAATGGGGATTTAAAAAAACTGGTTTCAGGGTTCATAAGATACACATGTAAAACTAAAAGAGAAGATAAAACTTCTACTATAGAAAACAAATATCATGAATAAAACCCAAAGTGAAAACCCGGCACTGAACCAAACATGCGAGAACAATAGCTTGGATCATTTGTACAGAAAAAAATTTTAAAAAGTCAAGAATAAGTTCAATTACTTCAAAAGTTAAAAAACTTGAAAAAAAACCTAAAAATATTCACTCCAAAACCCCCCCGCGCAATTTGTCCAAGTTAACTCTAATTAAAAATTAAAATTTGTTAAAATATATTTTTTAAATAATCTAAAATCAGTTTAAAAACATATCAGTCATCTTTGGGGAAAAAAAACAAACAACAATAATTTGAAAAAAAAAAAATACATAAAAACAATAAATTTATTTAAGTTAATTGTTGAATTTGAAACTTCTAAAAATCAAATAACGTCAACAAGTGTCAAATTTTAAGAGAATCGCCAAAAAACGTGGAATTTTCAATAAAAAGGATTTCAGGCCCCTATTTAGGACACATTTTGTCAAAACTAAAATAATATTTAACTTGAGTCTGAAATCATGTGTGAAAACACATTACTTAGCATAATAAGGAATTACGAGATCTAAAAAACCCTAACAAAACATAAAGACATATCTACTAATAGATTGATTCTAAATCAAAAAATATAAAAAAAAAAATTTTTTAAAATGATATACATCTAAACGGATGAACTTGCGCTTAATTTGTCTTGTACAATTCAATTTTAAAATTTAAAAAAATTAAATATTGTTTAAATTTCAATTATATCCCAAGATAATAATTTCAAAACATTAATAATCAAAACATGAAAACCAAATCAAAAAAAACCTATACAACATTTTTTCCACAAGAAAAGCAGTTTGATTAAAATGTTTCTAACACCAAAAAAAGGAGAAGAATTTAAAATTAACGGCCTAAAAGGACTTAAGAAAAAGTTTCAGGGGGAAAACCCCCTATTTTAACACTAAATCATTAGGGATAAATTGCTTGAATCACTCTGAAGAAGCAACTACTGCAAACAGGAACAAATCAACACTATTACGAAGCAAAACAAATTTTAAAAATGTAAAAATAACATTGATCTAAATTGAAACATTCAAAAAGAATTTTCAATACAAACTACTAAACTAAAACCTCTTCATGTTTTCCATTTTAATATACATACTAAAAATTTAAAATTAATTAAATATTTTAAATTTTAATCTAAAATATCTAAAATTTAAGATCATTCAATTTGAATAAAAAAACTAAATATCAAAAAAAACTAAAGCATACAAACATTTTAAAAAATGAAAATCGGTTTTTAAAATACTTTTACTACCAATAAGGGAAAGATGGAATTAAAATAATGTTCAAAACGTGATTGTCAAATAAAACAGAATTAAGGGCCCAACTATATAAGGAACCTTTTTGTCAAAAACTAAAATATATCAAAAGTTGCATTGAAATCTGTACAGAGATACTCATGACAAAATCAGGAATATGAGATTCAAAACCCCTTTTAAATAAAATTTAAGAACATGAATAAACTATATTTCTTAAATTAAAAATTAATAAACAAAATTTTTTATTAATATTATTTTACTAGAGAACTTCTGTTAAATTTGTTGCTTTCCAATTTAATTAACTTAATTTAAAAATTAAAATATTCTTTAAATTTTCAATTATCCTGTATATACTGTCAAACATTAATCATAAAAAAAAATAAAAATTCAACAAAAAGATGCAATAAAAATAATGAAAAACACCTAAAAGCTTTACAAATACATGTACTGTCCAACCCTAGGGAAAAGGGGAGGAAAGGAAAAAAGGGTTTTCAAATAAAAAACATCCAAAAAAAGGGGCCCAAAATTAAAGAACTTTTTAAAAATTAAATATTTCAAAATTTTTGCAATAATCTGCGGAAAACGATACCAAAGGGCAATAATCGGAAATTCAGGGAAAAAACACCCTTGATCACTATTTTAAACCAAACCAATTTTAAAACAGTTGGAACCCGAATGATGGGAAAAAAAATTAAAAATTTTTCAAAAAAAATTCAATCTAAACTTTTAAAAAGATTTCCCCGTTGGGGAAAGTTGTGTCCTTTTAAAAATTTAACTAAATTTTAAAAATTTAAAAATTTTTTTAATTCAAATTTTAAAAATATCCCTAAGGGAAAAATAAATCAGTCAAATATTGAATAAACAAAACAATAATTTAAAAATTCTAAAAAGCATAAAAACTTTACCAATTGACATAAATCGTTGTTTAAATGCTTTCTTCCACAAAAAAATGCAGGGAGTAAATAAGTCAACTGGAGGAAATAACAGATTAAACCAAAAAAGGAACACTATTTTTCAAAACAAAAAATATTAAAACTTGAGCTAGAAATCGCTGGAAACGAATACTAGACACAAACAGGAATCAGAGATTAAAACACTATACTGAAAACCCAAAACAAACTTTTAAAACATGGAACCCGAAATAAGAAAAGATAAATTAAAACAAATTCAAAAAAAAATTTAATTCTAATTGTATAAATTGGGGGCTCCCGTCGGTTGGGGGGTTTTTTAAAAAAACTAATTTTTAAAAAATTTAAAAAATTAAAATATTTTTAAATTTTTAAACTAACATAACTGTTCCAAGAATTTTCAGTCTCAAATTGAATAAAAACCAAAACAAAAAAAATTAAAACAAAAAAAGTAGTGAAAATAAAATTTAAATTTTTTAATTTAAAATAGCTTTCCAACCAATCCCAAAAAAGGGCAGAGTAAAATAAGCTGGAAAATGGAGTCAAAAAACTATTTCAGGGGGCCCCATCCTAAATGAAAGAGGAAACCCCCCTAAAATAAAAACCAAATAAAGGGGATCATCTGTAAAGTTACTCAGGAGACACTAATCCGAAATTTAGGGGAAAAATCATTCAGTACATAAGTAGACACAACCAAACTATTTTAAAATGGCTGATAAAATTGATTAAATAAAAAAAATCAAAAAATTTCATTCAAATTCTGAACCTTTGCCCCTCCTGGCCTTTTTAAAGTGGTCTCATTCAAATTAACCCTTTAATTTTTAAAATTAAATATTTTTTAAATTTTCAATTTTACAGCCTATAATAACTGTCATCCAAAAATTTATCAAAAAAACAAATAATAAAAAACAAAAAATTGCATAAAAATATTTAAAATTAGAATTAACCCGTTTGTTTCAATACTTTTACTTCACATACGCAAAAGCGAGGAAGGAACCAAAAACTGGTGAAATAAACCAAGGATAGGGGCCAAAAAAGGACCTATTTGTAAAACAAAAAATCATAATAATTTTTAAATCTGAAGGGGGAACAGATATCCATGCAAATAGGGGGAAAACAGGTTTAACCCCCTATTTGAAAAAACAATTTAAAACTTAAACCGAAAAAAAAATTAATTTTTAAAAAATAAAAAAAAAAAGTTTTTCAAATAATTGAGTATTATCCCAAAAGGGGGCCCCCTGCTGTCAATTGTTGCTTCCATTTTAAATTTAAACCTAAAATTAAAAATTTTAAAAATTTTTTTAAATTTTAATTTTTATCCCATGATAATAAATGTTTTTAAAATTTTTAAAACAAAACAAAAACTAAAAAATTCAAAAAAAATGCATAAACACATTTAAAAAAATTTTAAATTTCAGTTTTTAAAAATGTTTCTTACCATAGCAGAAAAGGGGGGGAAGGAAGTAAATTTAAGTGGCAAAATGTTCAAATTAAAAAGTTTGCCTAATAAGGAACCCTATTGTAAAACAAAAAAATATAATCAATTTGCAGAATTGAACAGGGAAAAGAATTTTCCGGCAAATCAGGGGGAAAATTTCCTTAGAAAAACTTTTGAAGAAAAAAAACACTTTAAAACAGACCTGAAATAGACTGAATTCCAAAAAAAAAAAAAAGCCCCAAAAATTAAATTTCCAAAATTTTAAAGGTTATAAAAGATCCCCTGCGGGGGAAAAAATTTTTTCCCAAATTTAAACTTAATTTTAAAAATTTTTAAAAAATTTTAAAAAATTTTTTTTTTTCAAACTAATCATAACTTAAAACATATCAGGGCCAAAAAAGAAAAAAACAAACAAAAAAAACTTCGTAAACAAAGCAGAACATTTAAAAAATTTCGTTTTGGGTTTAAATTTGATAAAGCTTCCCACAAAAAAAAGGGAATGAACAAAGCTTTTAAAGGAAGGGCCAAAAAGTGATTTGCAAATAAAAAAGGCCCTTTTAAAGGGAAAACTTTTGAAAAATTTAAAAAAAAACTAATGGGTTTTGAAAATAGTCAGAAAACTTAGACCCAAAAAAAAAACAGGAAAAAAAACCCCCTTAATAAAATAAAAAACAATTCACAACACAAGTAAAATTTCCAAAAATTGATAATAAAAGAAACTTTTTTCTTTGGAAATTTTTTTGAAATGGTTTTAAAATTTTTAACCCTAAAAAATAATGTTTTTTAATTTCAAATTTTAATAATTTTTAAAAGAATTTAAAATTCTTTTTCCCCCCCTTTTTTTTAAAAAAACAAAACTTTTTAAAAATTAATCGGGCCCCAGGGCCCCCCCCCAAAAAAAAACCCTTCAAACCAAAACCCCCTTTTTCCCCCCCCAAACCCCCTCCTTTTTTCTTTTGTTTCACCATCAAAAAGGGGGGGGGGGAAAAAAAATGAAAATCGGGGAAAAATAAACCCAAAAAAAAAAAAGGGAAAAAACCCTTTTAAAATAAAAATCAATTTTTGAATTTATTTGAAGTTAAATTCAAGGTTGCATTTGAAAAATGACTTTACTACGAATTCACAAAATACTGTCACAGCTGTCAATTTTAAGAGATCGGCCAAAAAAAAAACCGTGATTTGTCAATAAAACATGGATTGCAGGGCTATCCTATTTAGGACACTATTTTTGTCAAAAACTTAAAAGAATTTTTTCCCATAAACTTTGAGCTATTTGAAATCACAATGCTGTGAAAACGAATTACTCTATGACACATACTCAGAATTACATCTATCTAAAAACACCTTTGACACTGAAAATCAAGACACAATTCTACATACAGCTACTATGTATTTTCTGATATCAATGTGATAGATAAAAGGAAACAGTTTTTTCAATAATTGAATATTTCAATTCTGTAAACAACTGTTTAGAAATTTGATATTCCCTGCATATAACTTATATATTTTGCTCCCAATTTCAAATTTAACTTTAATTTTAAGAATTTAAAATGTTGCTTTAAAATAGGCTAATTTTGTTATCAGACTGATATCATAGACTGGTTCAAAGCATTAAAATCATGGTCTCATAAGGACATGAAAATCACCTAATGCACAATAAGACTTGCAGTGACCACCACATGAGTGACCACTCCAATAGACACACTAGCCCAGTCCTTGTTTACAATTACTGTTAGCTGTCCAGTCCATAGGCAAGATAGGGGCGGAGGGAAGTGAAACATAACTGTTCAACTGAGCTCCGAAGAAGCTATACAGCAATGTATAAGCCTAAAATAGAAAGAACCCTAACCGCTACTAGTAGAACACACAAAGACTGCGAGAGTCCAAGTCGGCTCAGAAGTCTGACCTACAGGAGTAGGACAGGCTGATTTCCAGCAAATGGCAGGGGACAATCGCTTCCTGATCAGCTATGTGAGAATCCAAAACAAACTGTTTAAGAGTACATTGGGAACCGGAAAATAAGACCATTGAATTCAAAATTCAAACAAACTGCAACAACAACAAACACGAGATCCCAGAGGTACTTGGCGCCCACCTTAAATGATTCTTTGTAGTTTCTATGTCAGATTGATCTTTTCTCTACTTTTCTCTACTTTTCTCTGCTTTTCTCCTCGTCTTACGATTTTGTTTAAAATGAGAAACTCCTTCCAGTACTTACTTTTCAACAAGGGGACTCGATATATAAAATGTATCAATAATGGCCTCTGTCTAGTTATGCATATTTTTATATCGGGGTCAGTTGGACAAACACATGGTCCGACAGGCAGCCATCTTGGATTTTGACCATTGAAGTGTTGCTATCGCTTATCTCTCAAAGTATTAAAGTAAACACACACAATACTAAAAATTGCAGGCATTGAAGCCAATTGATGTGTTTGTATGGCACCCTCTTGCTATTACAGTTAAAAGGATTCACATATATATTTTCTGTAGAATATTATTGACCTAGAAGTGTTTTTCTTTGAATTCAAACTTGCTTTAGATATTATGGACCTCTGTGAAGAATGATAAGATTACCTCAATGAATGAAGTCCAATAGAGCACTGACAATCTTTAGTATTGTGTTGTTTGTTACAACGTTTGTCAATAAAATAGATGGCTGTATTGGTTTTCAAAGGTAAGAGTTTATAGAAAACAACCATGATATTATTAATACACAATCAATCTTTATTTACATTAAAATATGTAATCAAATTATAAATACAATTAGCAAATTCGTTGGAATGAACAATATATAATGTGATGTTTCAAGGCATATTTAGCACAGATGTATGATAGGTGTACAGAACTAGACCTCTGATTAACATACTTCATGGAAAGTGTCTGGCTCATTTTCCCATATTAACCAATTGAGAATATTTTCTTGCTAATGCCACACTGAGCACAGAGAGTCAATTGGCAAATCGCATGAAATTGACAATATAGTTTAAGTTGTTTAAAAAAGTTTTTAAATCAGTTCAGTCGTTTTTAACGACACCCAAAAATATGGGAAGGCATGCCATGGAACTAGACATGTGCACCTGAATTATGTCTCGTGAATTTACTCAATGTTCTTGACGTAATTTGACAAATGACATGGAAAGAAAAGGTTTACAGCATTTACAGCCATCAGGGACCCCACTTCAGATACTTACATGTTACAATACATAGCATTAATTTGCTGATAATCAATGAGTTGCTGAAGACATCAATCATGGGCTTTATCACATTCTTGTGTTTTAAGTCTTTACTCCAAATGGCAGAGCTTATTGCAAATATATTCTAATGACTAACTGAGTTAAACATATTCAAGAAATTTTTTTATATAGAACCTACAAAATATAGCACACATTAAGTGAAATGTTATGAATAACATTAATCAGCTGAAAACATTTTGATTCCAGCTGAATTAAATTGAGACCAAATAATTACAACACTGGCCTCATTGTTTCAAAATACAACATCAGTGATAACGTGTATATGAATATTGCAAAACTGTTGTTTCAATAACATGGTGTAGGACAAATCTAAACTTAAATTGGTGATCTACACTGTAGAATAGTAAGGTTTGCATTGACAATTAGAGTTGAATTGAAAGGCGACAACTAGGACTTGTTTTTGGTCTTGCAGAACCCGAACTGTATAAAAATGGTCAACTCCAAAGTGATTTGATGTGGTTGCGTGTAGGGGGATGTACCTGTAATATGAGAGAAAAGTTTGAAATTGGGCACAAATATCATATGGAACTTTTAAATATTTGATTCACACAATAAAAACTTATTAAACGTGTTGTACACACATTTACTTTAGCAATGTGTCTGCATGTATACATCTTGTACTGAAAGCAATATAATTGCTTGGAAAATAACTTAACTCGTAGAAAACTGTTGGTCCGTGTCCCCCTGGAATCTGTCTTCATACTACTGTTTTGTTTTGTTTCATATGGTTGTCTGTTCTATTCCGGAAATTGAAACGACTGTGCAGTATTGAGCATTAAATAGCTAACTACGAACTCAACGCAAACTTGTAATAATACAAAATTTTCAATAAGTGATTGAATGATAGAATACAAAATCAACATTTGGTTGAACAAAATAAAGATTGGCAGTACCTGATATGATTTAGGTCTGCGGCCAGTCCAAAGGATCTGATCATTCGTTGTAGTTACATGGAGTAAATGATTTTCCAATATCCCATAATTTCCAAATGTCTTGTGGAGTTTTGAAGTTTTTGTTTATTTTCTTGATATTCATTAGCACGGTGTTGTGGTGCTTTTTTGTTGATCAGTTTTCATTTTTCATCCGCACTTGTTTGTATCAAATGTCAGTTAATTGAATATTTCCAGTGATACCTTTTCAGTGTATGTCCTTGAATCACGTTGTAAACATCGTCTTTTGCAATGCTCTAATTAAGTATCTGATACATGACAGGTCTACACATCAAAATCATTTCAGTTGTTTTCAAGTTTTTTTAACAAATTTTCTGGCACTATTTAACATACATGAGTCATGGGTGTGATTATAAGCACGTGACTAACTTTAAAGAAAGAACAGTAAGTTGAATGTTCGTATCTGATCACAAATTCATACTAGTTCCATGATTTCAATATTTGATTGATTTCCAAAGCACTACCATTTTACTTGCATTTGGACGTAATGATTTCCTGAAAAAAGAGTCAGTTTGAGGAAAGCAGTGGCAAAATCTATACAATGCTTTGCAAAAGTCAGCATGATTTTGTACATAATTAATTCCATATAATATCAGATACAGGAAGCACACAACTAAAATACATTGATGTTAACGATATAAACAAATGTGCTCTCCCCATAGCTCTTTAGAGGCCAGTGGGGTAGTTTCTAGGATGTGATTAAATATTGTACAATACCATATTTAAGCACACAATCCCTACATGAATAATATTCACATGGGCATGGTTGTTTATTCTGTAAATTTGTTTTAAGTTTCTCTTAAATGCCTCATGTCTCGTTTTAGGTCATTCTTCAATATCAAACTATTTCATGCTTTTGATGAGTAGCTGTTTTTTAAATATGGTTTTGGTTTTGGTTTGATATTGCAATAGTTATAATGTCATCTCATCGCTATGTTATGTATTAAAGTAAATCTACTAGTTCAGTTAATTGATCTGTATTAGGTTTTTTTGTTGGTTTAATATGTAATTTAACTAAATCTACTGTTCACTAATTGATCTTATTGGTTTTTGTTTGTTAATATGTATGTACTTAAATTCTGCAGTTTATTCATTGATCGTATTCAGTTTTTGTTTGGGTTTAATTAGTATTTAACTTAATCTACTAGTTCAGTATTGAATCTGTATTAGGTTTTTGTTTGGTTTAATTTATTTAACTTAAAAATGCTACTAGTTTTTAGTAATTTGATTGCTGTATTAGGTTTTTTTTGTTTGGTTTATCTGTTTTAACTTAAATTCTGCTAGTTCAAATTGATTCTGTATTGAGGTTTTTGTTTGGTGTAATAGGTCTTGTTAACTTAATTCCTCTATTTTAGTAATTGATCTGGTATTAGGTTTTTTGTTTTTTTACTATAGTATTTAACTTAAATTCTGCTAGTTCCGTAATTGATCTGTCAGGATTTTCGTTTGCTTATTACAAAGGTCCTTCTCCGATAAACATTTTAATCTGTTGCGGCTTACATGCAATCTTCATTTGATTTGTCAATTTTGTTACAAATGAATCTAAATTGTTTTCGTGCAAAAAGTAAGAGAATGATCAGACCCAATTGTTGGAATCACTCCTGTCTGTACTCCAGTTCTGTCGTGTAGTATATGATCGATTAGTGTTCATAACAGGTTGTTGGCTCTGTAATTACTTTGTTTCATGAAACTTTCGCTGCGCCTAACATCGCAAAAAGGCATCTGATATGTCCAGAAGATTGATGTTTAACGTCACCCAAGATAAACAGTGATCTATTTCTATCAATGCATAGGTTTTATGTGGTCTGTTAAAGCTTTCAAACTAACAGCATACCAAGTTTGGTGTTTATAAGGTAGACAACTTGAATCTCTGTCCCTGAGTTTTGCCATCGATAGTCAGGAGTTTCAATTCCTCATATCTATGGGGGTGTACTCTGTCCCAGTAATTCCATGCCTTTACATACCAACTAGTCCTGGTTTGGCCTTGGTTTGTCAGTATGACTTCATCCATCTGTGTGCAGTAAAGCCAGGTTAAAATCATAACATTCCTGTCTGTCCTGTATCAACAAGTCCGTGATTCACAATTCCAATGATATCTTTCACTTTGAATGTTTTGGTTCACGTCTTACAGCCGCTATGTGTTTGTGCAACGACCTTGCATGTTGAATACGGTTTCACATGGGCATTGTCACGGGGTGATAAGGGAATAGAGCACAAAGGCTAGGTATTTTACGGAGTTGTCCATTTCCACAGGTACATTTTTGTCACCTGTTTAAATGCCTTGTCGTGGAAATCAAGATGTATGATTTGATAATGTTCTAAACTCTGACAAGGCAACATAGTGGATATGTTGGGCTTTTGTATTGGACCTCAGGTCAACTACAGTTCATCATCAAGCGTGGGTACCTGGTGCTTTATGTACAGTTTTGGCAGATATGGGGCTAGAGGAAACTGGGTTCGTTCACAACTTTTTCTATTGTTTAAAAAAAATGACCTTTCGTTTTCAAACATTGGGTCCCACCAATTGATTCCTCTCTGATATAGATGTTTGTATTTTGTTCTCCTTTTCGATCCAAATTTTTTCATCATTGAAAGTATCCATATAATGCCAGGAGGTCCCTTTCATGGTTTTCTTTCTTGAAGTCAATGTGTTTTTACAATGCCTGAATCCATTTGTTAATCATCTTTTACACACAGTCAACATCCCCGTCACATCATATAACATTTCTTCTGCACGTTTAAGCAACTAGGTAAGTTTCCAGTTTTGCTGTGATTTTCTGCTTATTCATTTCTTTCTCTTATCAAGTGAAGTTTTGATTGCTTGCTTATTTTGAAGGGCATGACATCTGTATGAGCTGGCACATCACCTTTAAGTGGTGAACTAGGTCCTTTGTATCACATCCGTTTTGAAATAATCAGACTCTCGCTTATTTTCAGTAAATAAGTGCAAGGCATTTTTGGATAAGTAGGTGATGCAGGTGTAATTTGTGGGATTTACTAAGATCCTGTCCCTCTGTAGAGTTCATTTATCTCACCTGTTTACATCTGAGCAAATTGTAAATCATCTTTCTGTCTCATGATTTCTTCAAGTTCAAATGTTGAAAATGTTCTTCCACAGTTTCCATTGCTAACCTATCTTCAAATCATTAAAGATCCACGAGTCTGCCACGGTTATAGTTGAAATAAGTCTCCAACAGCTATGATACGATTTATACCCACCAAAGTCCTCGCTTTGTGCCTGTCAGTTCTGTTAAAGCGGTCATGGCATGAACGCAAACAGCTTATTACCAACCATTGAAATTTCATCTACAATGATGACAGAGAGATCTTTGTATGTGGGTTCTGAAGGTATTCAGCTCATCACTGTGCATGTGTTGTTGTGTCTGAAACATTTTCTTATGAAATGCTGATGCTATTGTTACACCATTGATATTGTATGCTGCTTTTCCTGTAAAAGCTGTGAGCAAAATCTTTATGCTGTCTGGGTCATTTCCTTCTTTTGAGTTCAACTGTCTTTGCAATGCTTGGAATAATGCTCGGATAACGACTGATTTTCCAACTCCAGCTCCACCAGAAAGAAATTGCATAGATAGGTTCATTTTTTGTAGAAATCCATTTCACGACATGGTTGAAAAATTCCCTTTGCTTTTTGTTCAAGAGAACGGAGCAATGTCATATATTCATCATCTGGCAAAAAGTACTGATCTTGTTTCAACTGATACTGTACTTTCTGGTAGGTTTAGGTCTTGACCAATGTCTACTGTTCTGTGTGATGGTTCTGGTGGTACATAGTGAATGAACTCTTCAGACCGATCAACTGATTGTTCTGCATCTTCTGCTTGCACTTGTTCAGTGTTAGGTGCAACAGTATCAAACTCTGAGACTATGTCTTCCTCTGCCTGATGTCTAGCCATGTCTAGTTCCTCAACATGATGTTCATATTTGTTAATAATAGGCAATATCTGTTGTTGTCTGCTGTTGAAGTGTTCTTCATATGATTCATGACCACTTAATAGATCTTGCTCTTCATTTCTCCATGGTACAAACAGTAATATTTTTTCTCTGTAATGGTTTTCAGCATTAGTGGTTTTGCTATACCTGACATATCGAGTGATTCTAGGGTTCTTACGTTTCCTGATTGTAATGCCACCCCGCAACTTCATAATTGTGTTTTCATTATTGAATTCTGTATCACTCTCAGATTCTGAAAGGTCAGCTTCATCTGAATGATGTCTTGTATCATCATCATCATTATGATCATTTTCTAAGCTTTGCTTTGGTTTTTTGTATTTCCACATCCAACTCAGAAATATAATCAGCAAGGCAATAGTTCTCTAGCTTCTTTGGTCTCTTTGCATACCGCTTGATGATATTGTCAGATTCAATATCTGTAGAGTTTTTAGGAAGATCTTTCAGTTGTTCTTGGCTTTTCAGAAGCAACACTCTGTCTTTAGGTAATGACGTATTAATGAATATGACTTCACGAGAAGCTCGGTCAAGGGCATTTGTAGTACAAGATATGATGCTTCTTGGGCACTGATTTTCTACAAAATTGAGAAATTTGTTTCCAATATGTCTGACTTGACGTTTAAAGATCCATGTTTCCTTCTGCTGCCTCTTTTGAAGCTTGTTCTAACATAGTGGCTCATACCTCTTTGTGATTTGGCTTATGTATGATACAATGTACACTTGCACAGGCATATGGGTCTAAAACAAATTGCAAGTCAAGATTTGCTTTCCATGCTTGTAGTACTGTGGTATTGTAGTAATTTACCCTCATTTCTTTAGGTTTTCTTTTCAAAAATATCTTTGGTCCTTTCAGTGAACTTCTTATACACTTTATGTACTCTGCCTCTTCAATTTGTACAACTTCTGTAAGAAACTCTTCATAAGACATGTCACATCCATCTTTAAATTCATTCATTCTAGCATGAATTTCTGAGTATTTCTGTCTGTATTCATCAACATCTGTTTCAAGTGGTTCCAATAACATAGTGCTTGGAAGTGGAGGAAGTGGAAATCCAAATCTACACACAGATCTGCCACCTTTCTTGCAAGTTTAGAATGTTTGTGTACTTGCATTTTAACAAACTCCTGCATGTCAATCATCTACATCAAGAGAACATGTCACATATTTATCAACATATCGAATAATGTCTTCTTCTGAATCAATGTTGTATTTAGGTGCATTTTCAGTCCAGATCATCATGTGTACATGTGGAGAACCTCTGTTCTGAAATTCTATACGTTGAAAAGTGTCTGTTACACTTCCATTGGGGGCATGTTCACTTTTCAAAACAGTATTCATAAATACTTGAACCCTATGATCAAAATATCGACTGCATGTCACTGGATCTCTTTGTACAAGTTTAACTTTTCAGACCAAGTCATATTTCTTATTTGTTGGTCAAGAGCAAGGTGTGCCAGACAACACAGCAAGGGTTTTAAGCAACTCGTTCCATCGAGTATCGGCAGAAGACAATGACATAAACCATGTTGGTAATCCTATCTGTCTTATCATTGCGAAGACATCTTTTTTCTTGAAGAAAGATATGCTGGAGAATTTCTTAGAGTTCTGAAGATATAATAACCTTCATTTAAGCTCACTATCTTGTCTGCTATTTCAGGATTTTGTGCATCTGAAGCTGTAATTTTGTTTCCGTCACTCTTTTTTCTGCGGATTGCCAAATTTACTTTGTCTGCTACCTGTTTTCTTTGTATTTTGTTCAATTTGAAAAATATATTTGGAACAGATGCTGCAGCTCTTCTATCAACACTTCTAAGTTCCCATTTTGCTAAATCACTGTATGAAACAGGTGTTTGTCGCTCATTGTTTTCAACCTTTTTTGTACACAATATATCGTTGGGAATGACAGAACCTCAGCATCTTCGTCATGATAGAGACCGATTGGTTGCTGACCTTCACCTGGTGCAAAGACTAGCTCTTTGTTTGTGTCAAGGTTAGCTTCATCAATGAGCGTATCATAATTGCCTTGAACACATTCATCTTCATTCATTTCAATGAAATTATCATCTTTCTCACAAGCATCACTGCTGTCATCATAGCTTTTATTATCTGTATCATTCTCTTTGAAGTGTCTGATTTTGAACTGATCAGTAGGTATAGAACTAGATTGGTTTTTCAGCACATTTGATTCATTATCTTGTGCTTTAGTGAATTCTTGAACAATTTCTTCAGCACTTTCAGCTGTCTTCTGAACCCAATCATCATCAATTTTAATACAAGAATTCTTATACAATCACTGTTGTTCATCAACCAATGAAGGGCAGAGAGTACCATGTTAGGCCGAACATTCTCTGACAAAACACATGATTTATATGTTAGTCTGTTAGTTTTACAGCAACTGTGAAATGTTCATCCATTTGTTTCGGTAATGCATTAATAGTTGGCTGAATATCTATTGGGACATTTACTACATTTCCTTTTACAGAGTATTGTCCGCCTCGTGGTAATTCTCGTATTTGCATAAAAGGTATTCTCAGAGCTACAAGGCGTTCTTCAAGTGGATGCAAGTCTAATTCTGGTGGTTTTTCTGGCCATTTCATTCCATTCTTGACCGACAGTTTTGGGACTTTGCATTTCTTCAATGAGGCATAACATGTATGACAAATCCATTCCTTACCATCTACCGATTTGAATCCTGTATAGAAATCTGTGTATTGTGGAAAAACAGGAAACGGGCAACTTCCTTTTACAATTTCACTAAACCATGTTTGTTGACAACATGTGCACACATATTCAGGCCCTCTCTGAATTTTTCTTTCGAAGACAGTTATGCATTCTGTGATATCATTTCCAAAACGCCTCTTTTTGTATTGGTGTCGTTCATTAACACTTAATGTATCGGGGTTTCGATTATCTGCCTTTCGTTTTCTATCTAATGCTTTATGTTCTATTGTGTTTCGCTTCCTTCTTTCTACTTGTTTTAACCTTTCACTCTCAAGGAAGTTTTTATTTAAGCGTAACTGTCTTTTCCTAGAAACATCAGCTTTAGCTTCGGCTTGTAAAAACAATGGATCAAGTCTAGCTTTCTTTTTCACCAGCTGCTCTTGCTCGAGATATAGAGGATCTTTTCTGGCTCGTTGTTTGCTCTTTAGGTCAAGTTCCTGCAACTTTTTGGATTTTTGCACGTGCATGAGCCTTTTTTTGTACATCTATTAGCCTCTGTTTTCTGGATTTTTATCACGTGCATTGGCCTTGCTTAGTTTATCTATAACACGGTGTTTTTCTGGATTTTTATCACGTGCATTGGCCTTACTTTGTTTATCTATGGCACGGTGTTTCTCTGGATTTTTTTACGTGCAGTAGTTTTGCTGTGTTTATCTATGGCACGGTGTTTTTCTGGACTTTTTCACGTGCAGTAGTCTTGCTTTGTAGATCTACAGCTTTGTACCTTTCTGGGTTTTTTGCACGTGCATTAGCCTTCTTTTGTACATCTATTAGTCTCTGTTTTTCTGGGTCTTTATCACGTGCATTGGCCTTGCTTTGTTTATCTATCGCACGGTGTTTTTCTGGATGTTTATCACGTGCATTGGCCTTGCTTTGTTTATCTATTGCACGGTGTTTTTCTGGATTGTTATCACGTGCATTGGCCTTGCTTTGTTTATCTATGGCACGGTGTTTTTCTGGATTATTTTGCCTTTCATCTCTCTTCCTGGTCTTGTCTTTTTTCTGAAAGCTTGCTTGTTTAGAACTCTGTCTTATTCTTCTCATATAGTTACGCATATATTCTTTCCTTGAACAGATAGAAACAGAAAAAGTGTCTGTGCTATTTCCATCGTCTGTTTTCATTCTCCAACATTTTTCCTCTTTTCCTGATCTTGGAAATAGGACTCTAGTGTGATCTTACTCCTGACCGAAACTTTTCAGTATTTTGGTTTTTGTTTGATAATGAACTTGCACGACTAGTTCTAGATTCGAAGGAAGATGCTTTAGATACTGTGACGGCAGTTATTTCAAAAACATCATTTATTCGACACGCCAGAGATTCTGCAAGATGAAGACATGCTGTAACACATTCTCAATAGTTTCATGATGTATAACAGTACTAGAGCCATTTGGATCAACTATGCCAGTTAAATTTCTCGAGTGAGAATCACATATACAGTAAAGGTTATCCTGTTTGATGACAACAAATGTATTTCCTCTAAATGTCACAAATGCACCCTGGCTATCATCCTGCATCAAAGATATTGTTAAAGCTTCAGCCAGTGTATAAAAACTGAAATTCGTCTAATTTTTGTCCTGTACTGTCAAGCGTACCCATAAGTGATTCTTGAAATGTGAAGTGGTATAGCTCATC
>NW_022979682.1:0-11573 GCF_902652985.1 Pecten maximus | reverse complement strand
TTTCCGAAATCCCATTTAAGTTTTTCCGTTTTTTTTTTTCACATCCCAATGGGGGGGTCCCCAAAAAGATCCAAAGCTCCTACCCTTTCAGAAATGACGTCAGAACTGCACGTTGAGCGTCACCATATTCCGTAGTATTGTAACCACGCGTCCGCGGTAGCGTGGTTAATTGTTCACCGATGGAAGTTTTGCCGAAATCATAACGTTTTCCTGTTATCACATCCCACTGGAGGTGCCCAAAAAGATCCGAAAGCTCCTAGCAGCTCTAGAAATGACGTCAGAACTGCACATTGAGCGTCACCATATTCCGTAGTATTGTAACCACGCGTCCGCGGTAGCGTGGTTAATTGTTCACCGATGGAATTTTTGCCGAAATCATTACGTTTTCCTGTTGATCACATCCCACTGGAGGTTTACCAAAAAGATCCGAAGCTCCTAAGCAGCTCTAGAAATGACGTCAGAACTGCACATTGAGCGTCACCATATTCCGTAGTATTGTAACCACGCGTCCGCGGTAGCGTGGTTAATTGTTCACCGATGGAAGTTTTGCCGAAATCATAACGTTTTCCTGTTTATCACATCCCACTGGAGGTGCCCAAAAAGATGCGAAGCTCCTAGCAGCTCTAGAAATGACGTCAGAACTCCACGTTGAGCGTCACCATATTCCGTAGTATTGTAACCACGCGTCCGCGGTAGCGTGGTTAATTGTTCACCGATGGAAGTTTTGCCGAAATCATAACGTTTTCCTGTTGATCACATCCCACTGGAGGTGCCCAAAACGATCCGAAGCTCCTAGCAGCTCTAGAAATGACGTCAGAACTGCACATTGAGCGTCACCATATTCCGAAGTATTGTAACCACGCGTCCGCGGTAGCGTGGTTAATTGTTCACCGATGGAAGTTTTGCCGAAATCATTACGTTTTCCTGTTTATCACATCCCACTGGAGGTTTACCAAAAGATCCGAAGCTCCAACAGCTCTAGAAATGACGTCAGAACTGCACGTTGAGCGTCACCATATTCCGTAGTATTGTAACCACGCGTCCGCGGTAGCGTGGTTAATTGTTCACCAATGGAAGTTTTGCCGAAATCATAACGTTTTCCTGTTTATCACATCCCACTGGAGGTGCCCAAAAAGATTCGAAGCTGCTAGCATCTCTAGAAATGACGTCAGAACTCCACGTTGAGCGTAACCATATTCCGTAGTTTTGTAACCACGCGTCCGAGGTAGCGTGGTTAATTGCTCATCGATGGAAGTTTTGCCGAAATCATTACGTTTTCCTATTGATCACATCCCACTGGAGGTGCCAAAACAGATCCGAAGCTCCTAGCAGCTCTAGAAATGACGTCAGAACTGCACGTTGAGCGTCACCATATTCCGTAGTATTGTTTACCACGCGTCCACGGTAGCGTGGTTAATTGTTCACCGATGGAAGTTTTGCCGAAATCATAACGTTTTCCTGTTCATCACATCCCACTGGAGGTGCCCTAAAAAATTCCGAAACTCCTAGCAGCTCTAGAAATGACGTCAGAACTGCACGTGAGCGTCACCATATTCCGTAGTATTGTAACCACGCGTCCGCGGTAGCGTGGTTAATTGTTCACCGATGGAAGTTTTGCCGAAATCATAACGTTTTCCTGTTTATCACATCCCACTGGAGGTGCCCAAAACGATCCGAAAGCTCCTAGCAGCTCTAGAAATGACGTCAGAACTGCACATTGAGCGTCACCATATTCCGTAGTATTGTAACCACGCGTCCGCGGTAGCGTGGTTAATTGTTCACCGATGGAAAGTTTTGCCGAAATCATACGTTTTCCTGTTGATCACATCCCACTGGAGGTGCCCAAAAAGATCCGAAGCTCCTAGCAGCTCTAGAAATGACGTCAGAACTACACGTTGAGCGTCACCATATTCCGTAGTATTGTAACCACGCGTCCGCGGTAGCGTGGTTAATTGTTCACCGATGGAAGTTTTGCCGAAATCATAACGTTTTCCTGTTTATCACATCCCACTGGAGGTGCCCAAAAAGATCCGAAGCTCCTAGCAGCTCTAGAAATGACGTCAGAACTGCCACGTTGAGCGTCACCATATTCCGTAGTATTGTAACCACGCGTCCGCGGTAGCGTGGTTAATTGTTCACCGATGGAAGTTTTGCCGAAATCATAACGTTTTCCTGTTGATCACATCCCACTGGAGGTGCCCAAAACGATCCGAAACTCCTAGCAGCTCTAGAAATGACGTCAGAACTGCACATTGAGCGTCACCATATTCCGTAAGTATTGTAACCACGCGTCCGTGGTAGCGTGGTTAATTGTTCACCGATGGAAATTTTGCCGAAATCATTACGTTTTCCTGTTGATCACATCCCACTGGAGGTGCCCAAAAGATCCGAAGCTCCTAGCAGCTCTAGAAATGACGTCAGAACTGCACATTGAGCGTCACCATATTCCGTAGTATTGTAACCACGCGTTCGCAGTAGCGTGGTTAATTGTTCACCGATGGAAGTTTTGCCGAAATCATAACGTTTTCCTGTTGATCACATCCCACTGGAGGTGCCTAAAAAATTTGAAGCTCCTAGCAGCTCTAGAAATGACGTCAGAGCTGCACGTTGAGCGTCACAATATTCCGTAGTATTGTAACCACGCGTCCGCGGTAGCGTGGTTAATTGTTCACCGATAGAAGTTTTGCCGAAATCATAACGTTTTCCTGTTGATCACATCCCACTGGAGGTGCCCAAAACGATCCGAAACTCCTAGCAGCTCTAGAAATGACGTCAGAACTGCACATTGAGCGTCACCATATTCCGAAGTATTGTAACCACGCGTCCGCGGTAGCGTGGTTAATTGTTCACCGATGGAAGTTTTGCCGAAATCATTACGTTTTCCTGTTTATCACATCCCACTGGAGGTTACCAAAAAGATCCGAAGCTCCTAACAGCTCTAGAAATGACGTCAGAACTGCACGTTGAGCGTCACCATATTCCGTAGTATTGTAACCACGCGTCCGCGGTAGCGTGGTTAATTGTTCACCGATGGAAGTTTTGCCGAAATCATAACGTTTTCGTGTTTATCACATCCCACTGGAGGTGCCCAAAAAGATGCGAAGCTGCTAGCATCTCTAGAAATGACGTCAGAACTCCACGTTGAGCGTAACCATATTCCGTAGTTTTGTAACCACGCGTCCGAGGTAGCGTGGTTAATTGCTCATCGATGGAAGTTTTGCCGAAATCATTACGTTTTCCTATTGATCACATCCCACTGGAGGTGCCCAAACAGATCCGAAGCTCCTAGCAGCTCTAGAAATGACGTCAGAACTGCACGTTGAGCGTCACCATATTCCGTACTATTGTTTACCACGCGTCCACGGTAGCGTGGTTAATTGTTCACCGATGGAAGTTTTGCCGAAATCATAACGTTTTCCTGTTCATCACATCCCACTGGAGGTGCCTAAAAAATTCGAAACTCCTAGCAGCTCTAGAAATGACGTCAGAACTGCACGTTGAGCGTAAAAATATTCCGTAGTATTGTAACCACGCGTCCGCGGTAGCGTGGTTAATTGTTCACCGATGGAAGTTTTGCCGAAATCATAACGTTTTCCTGTTTATCACATCCCACTGGAGGTGCCCAAAACGATCCGAAACTCCTAGCAGCTCTAGAAATGACGTCAGAACTGCACATTGAGCGTCACCATATTCCGAAGTATTGTAACCACGCGTCCGCGGTAGCGTGGTTAATTGTTCACCGATGGAAATTTTGCCAAAATCATTACGTTTTCCTGTTGATCACATCCCACTGGAGGTTTACCAAAAAGATCCGAAGCTCCTAACAGCTCTAGAAATGACGTCAGAACTGCACATTGAGCGTCACCATATTCCGTAGTATTGTAACCACGCGTCCGCGGTAGCCTGGTTAATTGTTCACCGATGGAAGTTTTGCCGAAATCATAACGTTTTCCTGTTTATCACATCCCACTGGAGGTGCCCAAAAAGATGCGAAGCTCCTAGCAGCTCTAGAAATGACGTCAGAACTCCACGTTGAGCGTCACCATATTCCGTAGTATTGTAACCACGCGTCCGCGGTAGCGTGGTTAATTGTTCACCGATGGAAGTTTTGCCGAAATCATAACGTTTTCCTGTTGATCACATCCCACTGGAGGTGCCCAAAACGATCCGAAACTCCTAGCAGCTCTAGAAATGACGTCAGAACTGCACATTGAGCGTCACCATATTCCGAAGTATTGTAACCACGCGTCCGCGGTAGCGTGGTTAATTGTTCACCGATGGAAGTTTTGCCGAAATCATTACGTTTTCCTGTTTATCACATCCCACTGGAGGTTTACCAAAAAGATCCGAAGCTCCAAACAGCTCTAGAAATGACGTCAGAACTGCACGTTGAGCGTCACCATATTCCGTAGTATTGTAACCACGCGTCCGCGGTAGCGTGGTTAATTGTTCACCGATGGAAGTTTTGCCGAAATCATAACGTTTTCGTGTTTATCACATCCCACTGGAGGTGCCCAAAAAGATGCGAAGCTGCTAGCATCTCTAGAAATGACGTCAGAACTCCACGTTGAGCGTAACCATATTCCGTAGTTTTGTAACACGCGTCCGAGGTAGCGTGGTTAATTGCTCATCGATGGAAGTTTTGCCGAAATCATTACGTTTTCCTGTTGATCACATCCCACTGGAGGTGCCCAAAAAGATCCGAAGCTCCTAGCAGCTCTAGAAATGACGTCAGAACTGCACGTTGAGCGTCACCATATTCCGTAGTATTGTAACCCTGCGTCCGCGGTAGCGCGGTTAATTGTTCACCGATGGAAGTTTTGCCGAAATCATTACGTTTTCCTGTTGATCACATCCCACTGGAGGTGCCCAAAAAGATCCGAAGCTCCTAGCAGCTCTAGAAATGACGTCAGAACTGCACGTTGAGCGTCACCATATTCCGTAGTATTGTAACCACGCGTTCGCGGTAGCGTGGTTAATTGTTCACCGATGGAAGTTTTGCCGAAATCATAACGTTTTCCTGTTGATCACATCCACTGGAGGTGCCAAAAAAGCTCTGAAGCTCCTAGCAGCTCTAGAAATGACGTCAGAACTGCACGTTGAGCGTCACCATATTCCGTAGTATTGTAACCCTGCGTCCGAGGTAGCGTGGTTAATTGTTCACCGATGGAAGTTTTGCCGAAATCATTACGTTTTCCTGTTGATCACATCCCACTGGAGGTGCCCAAAAAGACATTACTACGGAATATGGTGACGCTCAACGTGCAGTTCTGAAGTCATTTCAGAAATGCACGTTGAGCGTCACCATATTCCGTAGTATTGTAACCGTGCGTCCGCGGTAGCGTGGTTAATTGTTCACCTCCAGTTTGATGTGATCAACAGGAAAACGTTATGATTTCGGCAAAACTTCCATCGGTGAACAATTAACCACGCTACCGCGAACGCGTGGTTACAATACTACGGAATGTGGTGACGCTCAACGTGCAGTTCTGACGTCATTTCTAGAGCTGCTAGGAGCTTCAGATCTTTTTGGGCACCTCCAGTGGGATGTGATCAATAGGAAAACGTAATGATTTCGGCAAAACTTCCATCGGTGAACAATTAACCACGCTACAGCGGACGCGTGGTTACAATACTACGGAATATTGTGACGCTCAACGTGCAGTTCTGTCGTCATTTCTAGAGCTGCAAGGAGCTTCGGATCTTGTTGGGCACCTCCAGTGGGATGTGATCAACAAGATCCGAAGCTCCTAGCAGCTCTAGAAATGACGTCAGAACTGCACGTTGAGCGTCACCATATTCCGTAGTATTGTAACCACGCGTCCGCGGTAGCGTGGTTAATTGTTCACCGATGGAAGTTTTGCCGAAATTATTACGTTTTCCTGTTTATCCCATCCCACTGGAGGTACCCAAAAAGATCCGAAGCTCCTAGCATCTCTAGAAATGACGTCAGAACTGCAGATTGAGCGTCACCATATTCCGTAGTATTGTAACCACGCGTCCGAGGTAGCGTGGTTAATTGTTCACCGATGGAAGTTTTGCTCAAATCATTACGTTTTCCTGTTCATCACATCCCACTGGATGTGTCCAAAAAGATCCGAAGCTCCTAGCAGCTCTAGAAATAACGTCAGAACTGCACGTTGAGCGTTACCATATTCCGTAGTATTGTAACCACGCGTCCGCGGTAGCGTGGTTAATTGTTCACCGATGGAAGTTTTGCCGAAATCATAACGTTTTCCTGTTGATCACATCCCACTGGAGGTGCCCAAACAGATCCGAAGCTCCTAGCAGCTCTAGAAATGACGTCAGAACTGCACGTTGAGCGTCACCATATTCCGTAGTATTGTAACCACGCGTCCGCGGTAGCGTGGTTAATTGTTCACCGATGGAAGTTTTGCCGAAATCATTACGTTTTCCTGTTATCACATCCCACTGGAGGTGCCCAAAAAGATCCGAAGCTCCTAGCAGCTCTAGAAATGACGTCAGAACTGCACGTTGAGCGTCACCATATTCCGTAGTATTGTAACCACGCGTCCGCGGTAGCGTGGTTAATTGTTCACCGATGGAAGTTTTGCCGAAATCATTACGTTTTCCTGTTGATCACATCCCACTGGAGGCGCCCAAAAAGATCCGAAGCACCTAAGCAGCTCTAGAAATGACGTCAGAACTGCACGTTGAGCGTCACCATATTCCGTAGTATTGTAACCACGCGTCCGCGGTAGCGTGGTTAATTGTTCACCGATGGAAATTTTGCCGAAATCATTACGTTTTCCTGTTTATCACATCCCAATGGAGGTGCCCAAAAAGATCCGAAGCTCCTAGCAGCTCTAGAAATGACGTCAGAACTGCACGTTGAGCGTCACCATATTTCGTACTATTGTTACCACGCGTCCACGGTAGCGTGGTTAATTGTTCACCGATGGAAGTTTTGCCGAAATCATAACGTTTTCCTGTTTATCACATCCCACTGGAGGTGCCTAAAAAGATTCGAAACTCCTAGCAGCTCTAGAAATGACGTCAGAACTGCACGTTGAGCGTCACCATATTCCGTAGTATTGTAACCACGCGTCCGCGGTAGCGTGGTTAATTGTTCACCGATGGAAGTTTTGCCGAAATCATAACGTTTTCCTGTTGATCACATCCCACTGGAGGTTTACCAAAAAGATTCGAAGCTCCTAACAGCTCTAGAAATGACGTCAGAACTGCACATTGAGCGTCACCATATTCCGTAGTATTGTAACCACGCGTCCGCGGTAGCGTGGTTAATTGTTCACCGATGGAAGTTTTGCCGAAATCATTACGTTCTCCTGTTTATCACATCCCCCTGGAGGTTTACCAAAAAGATCCGAAGCTCCTAACAGCTCTAGAAATGACGTCAGAACTGCACATTGAGCGTCACCATATTCCGTAGTATTGTAACCACGCGTCCGCGGTAGCGTGGTTAATTCTTCACCGATGGAAGTTTTGCCGAAATCATAACATGTTTCCGGTCATCACATCCCACTGGAGGTGCCCAAAAAGATGCGAAGCTCCTAGCAGCTCTAGAAATGACGTCAGAACTCCACGTTGAACGTCACCATATTCCGTAGTATTGTAACCACGCGTCCGAGGTGGCGTGGTTAATTGTTCATCGAGGTAAGTTTTCGCCGAAATCATTACGTTTTCCTGTTGATCACATCCCACTGGAGGTGCCCAAAACGATCCGAAGCACCTAGCAGCTCTAGAAATGACGTCAGAACTGCACGTTGAGCGTCACCATATTCCGTAGTATTGTAACCCTGCGTCCGCGGTAGCGTGGTTAATTGTTCACCGATGGAAGTTTTGCCGAAATCATTACGTTTTCCTGTTGATCACATCCCACTTGAGGTGCCCAAAAAAGACCCGAACCTCCTAGCTACTCCAGAAATGACGTCAGAACTGTATGCTGAGCCTCACCATATTCCGTACTATTGAAACCACGCTGCCGTGGACAGGTGGTTAATAGTTCGCCGATGGAAGGTTTTACCGGAATGAGCAGATTTTCCTGTTGATCACATCCCACTGGAAGTGCCCAAAAAGATCCGAGCCTCCTAGCTACTCCATCAATGACGTCAGAACTGCATACTGAGCCTTACCATATTCTGACTATTGTAACCACGCTGCCGCGGACACGTGGTTAATTTTTCACCGATGGAAGGATTGCCGGAATGAGTAGGTTTTTCTGTTAATCACATCCCACTGGAGGTGCCCAAAAAGATCCGAACCTCCTAGCTACTCCACAAATGACGTCAGAACTGTATGCTGAGCGTCACCATATTCCGTACTATTGTAATCACGCTGCCGTGGACACGTGGTTAATTGTTCACCGATGCAAGGATTGCCGGAATGAGCAGGTTTTCCTGTTGATCACATCCCTCTGGAGGTGCCCAAAAAGATCCCAACCTCCTAGCTACTCCAGAAATGGCGTCTGAACTGTATGCTGAGCGTCACCATATTCCGTACTATTTTAACCACGCTGCCGCGGACACGTGGTTATTTTTCACTGATGGAAGGATTGCCGGAATGAGCAGATTTTCCTGTTGATCACATCCCACTGGAGGTGCCCAAAAAGATCCGAACCTCGTAGCTACTCCAGAAATGACGTCAAAACTGTGTGCTGAGCCTCACCATATTCCGTACTATTGTAACCACGCTGCCGCGGACACGTGGTTCATTGTTCACCGATGGAAGGATTGCCGGAATGAGCCAATTTTCCTGTTGATCACATCCCACTTGAGGTGCCCAAAAAAGACCCGAACCTCCTAGCTACTCCAGAAATGACGTCAGAACTGTATGCTGAGCCTCACCATATTCCGTACTATTGAAACCACGCTGCCGCGGACACGTGGTTAATAGTTCGCCGATGGAAGGTTTGCCGGAATGAGCTGATTTTCCTGTTGATCACATCCCACTGGAGGTGCCCAAAAAGATCCGAACCTCGTAGCTACTCCAGAAATGACGTCAGAACTGCATACTGAGCCTTACCATATTCTGACTATTGTAACCACGCTGCCGCGGACACGTGGTTAATTTTTCACCGATGGAAGGATTGCCGGAATGAGTAGGTTTTTCTGTTAATCACATCCAACTGGAGGTGCCCAAAAAGATCCGAACCTCCTAGCTACTCCACAAATGACGTCAGAACTGTATGCTGAGCGTCACCATATTCCGTACTATTGTAACCACGGTGCCGCAGACACGTGGTTAATTGTTCACCGATGGAAGGATTGCCGGAATGAGCAGGTTTTCCTGTTGATCACATCCCTCTGGAGGTGCCCAAAAAGATCCCAACCTCCTAGTTACTCCAGAAATGACGTCAGAACTGTATGCTGAGCGTCACCATATTCCGTAATATTGTAACCACGCTGCCGCGGACACGTGGTTATTTTTCACTGATGGAAGGATTGCCGGAATGAGCAGATTTTCCTGTTGATCACATCCCACTGGAGGTGCCCAAAAAGATCCGAACCTCGTAGCTACTCCAGAAATGACGTCAAAACTGTGTGCTGAGCCTCACCATATTCCGTACTATTGTAACCACGCTGCCGCGGACACGTGGTTCATTGTTCACCGATGGAAGGATTGCCGGAATGAGCCAATTTTCCTGTTGATCACATCCCACTTGAGGTGCCCAAAAAGATCCGAACCTCCTAGCTACTCCACAAATGACGTCAGAACTGTATGCTGAGCCTCACCATATTCCGTACTATTGAAACCACGCTGCCGCGGACACGTGGTTAATAGTTCGCCGATGGAAGGTTTGCCGGAATGAGCTGATTTTCCTGTTGATCACATCCCACTGGAGGTGCCCAAAAAGATCCGAACCTCGTAGCTACTCCATAAATGACGTCAGAACTGCATACTGAGCCTTACCATATTCTGACTATTGTAACCACGCTGCCGCGGACACGTGGTTAATTTTTCACCGATGGAAGGATTGCCGGAATGAGTAGGTTTTTCTGTTAATCACATCCAACTGGAGGTGCCCAAAAAGATCCGAACCTCCTAGCTACTCCACAAATGACGTCAGAACTGTATGCTGAGCGTCACCATATTCCGTACTATTGTAACCACGGTGCCGCAGACACGTGGTTAATTGTTCACCGATGGAAGGATTGCCGGAATGAGCAGGTTTTCCTGTTGATCACATCCCTCTGGAGGTGCCCAAAAAGATCCCAACCTCCTAGTTACTCCAGAAATGACGTCAGAACTGTATGCTGAGCGTCACCATATTCCGTAATATTGTAACCACGCTGCCGCGGACACGTGGTTATTTTTCACTGATGGAAGGCTTGCCGGAATGAGCAGATTTTCCTGTTGATCACATCCCACTGGAGGTGCCCAAAAAGATCCGAACCTCGTAGCTACTCCAGAAATGACGTCAAAACTGTGTGCTGAGCCTCACCATATTCCGTACTATTGTAACCACGCTGCCGCGGACACGTGGTTCATTGTTCACCGATGGAAGGATTGCCGGAATGAGCCAATTTTCCTGTTGATCACATCCCACTTGAGGTGCCCAAAAAAGACCCGAACCTCCTAGCTACTCCAGAAATGACGTCAGAACTGTATGCTGAGCCTCACCATATTCCGTACTATTGAAACCACGCTGCCGCGGACACGTGGTTAATAGTTCGCCGATGGAAGGTTTGCCGGAATGAGCTGATTTTCCTGTTGATCACATCCCACTGGAGGTGCCCAAAAAGATCCGAACCTCGTAGCTACTCCATAAATGACGTCAGAACTGCATACTGAGCCTTACCATATTCTGACTATTGTAACCACGCTGCCGCGGACACGTGGTTAATTTTTCACCGATGGAAGGATTGCCGGAATGAGTAGGTTTTTCTGTTAATCACATCCAACTGGAGGTGCCCAAAAAGATCCGAACCTCCTAGCTACTCCACAAATGACGTCAGAACTGTATGCTGAGCGTCACCATATTCCGTACTATTGTAACCACGGTGCCGCAGACACGTGGTTAATTGTTCACCGATGGAAGGATTGCCGGAATGAGCAGGTTTTCCTGTTGATCACATCCCTCTGGAGGTGCCCAAAAAGATCCCAACCTCCTAGTTACTCCAGAAATGACGTCAGAACTGTATGCTGAGCGTCACCATATTCCGTAATATTGTAACCACGCTGCCGCGGACACGTGGTTATTTTGTCACTGATGGAAGGATTGCCGGAATGAGCAGGTTTTCCCTTTTTATCACATCCGACTGGAAGTGCCCAAAAAGATCCGAACCTCGTAGCTACTCCAGAAATGACGTCCAAATTGTGTGCTGAGCCTCACCATATTCCGTATTATTGTAACCACGCTGCCGCGGACACGTGGTTCATTGTTCACCGATGGAAGGATTGCCGGAATGAGCCAATTTTCCTGTTGATCACATCCCACTGAGGTGCCCAAAAAAGACCCGAACCTCCTAGCTACTCCAGAAATGACGTCAGAACTGTATGCTGAGCCTCACCATATTCCGTACTATTGAAACCACGCTGCCGCGGACACGTGGTTAATAGTTCGCCGATGGAAGGATTGCCGGAATGAGCAT
>NW_022979681.1:0-1192 GCF_902652985.1 Pecten maximus | reverse complement strand
ATCAGCAAAGACTGCAAATACAAGTCGCATCATATTCTGGCAACACGTCACTGTCTCCGTTGAAATCTGACATTGAAATGACATCAGAGGAGATTGCCAAAACAGGTTTGTTGTTACCAGAATATAGTGGAATCTTTTCCACACCATGTGTTTCTCCAATTCTTGATAGAAAATTTGACAAAAAGGGAAATACACAAAAAATGGAAAGATTGTATGACAAGTGTGCTTCATTAGACACCTCTACAGATGCAGATAAGTCTCTACATATGTTAGCTACTGTGGCAACTGATCTTGAAACATTTGATGACACTTCTTCACAATCCAATGCATCAGACAGAAATGACCCATGTGCTTTAAATTCAGAGATCATGTGCAACAAGGATGACGGTGTTGGTACTAAACTAACAACAAAAAGAGGTAGTATTGTGCAGTTCCTTAGACAGCTACTGCAGGATGTGGAGATACGCAGAGACTCGTCTTCAAGAAAACATGTTGTTGTGAAGTTTAAAGAAATCTCCAAAAATCACTTCCCTGGTAAGTCAAAAGCTTAAGTATACCTTCAACTAAAGTCCAATTTTGTACTTTTTAGCTCGTCTCTTCGAAGAAGAGTGAGAGCTTATGTTGTCACTCCGGCGTCGGCGTTGGTTTTTCAAATGTTAAGTTTTTGGTGCAAGTGTTGAAAGGCATAGTAATGTATGGTAATATGGTACCTGTGGGGGTTAAACTATCCCCTGCCGGAGTTGAACTAAAAGATTTTTTGGGGGAAAACCAGATTTTTGAAAATTTTGGACTTAGAAAATTTTTGCATTAAGTTTTTGGTGCAAGTGTTGAAAGGTATTAATACATCACTTTATAATTGTACAAGGGTGCTGATATTGGCAATAGAGTCTCTATGGAGTAAGACGATCCCATCCTGGGTTAAAACTTTAAAAAAAAAATTGGATTTTTTCTTTTGAAATCTGTGTTTTTTGTTTTTAAATCTTTGGACTTTGTGTTAAGTTTATGTTGTGAGTGTTGAAAGGCGTAGTAATACATGGTATTAGGTTCCCTGTGGGGATTAAACTATCCCTTGCCAAAGTTAAACTGAAAGTTTTTTTGGGGGAAAAAACAGATTTTTTTAAAATGTTTGTGGAAATGTTGAAAGCTATTAACACATCACTTTATGATTGTAATAGGGTGCTGATATTTGGAG
>NW_022979680.1:0-2174 GCF_902652985.1 Pecten maximus | reverse complement strand
CGGAAGTCTATACAGTAGCGATAATAATCTATTTGTTAGTTAATCGCATATCATTCTGGCTGTACATCTTTGTTGAAATTTTGAAACTTTGAATATGCTTGATTACAGCATTTATCATGCCAGCAGATTTATAAATAAAAAAAAAATGAAATTTAAAAAAAAAATGAAATTTAAAAAAAAAATGAAATTCAAACAACTCCTGGTCATTCGGAAATGATAATGAAACTCCTGTTCATCATAATATTTGACAATGGTCAGTACATAAAAAGAAATTCGGGTACGTTCGTTTCTTATATTACAAACCGCCGCTGCTGTTTCTACAGTATCGTCATCGTCCTCGTTGAAAAACAACAAAAACGTATAGGACGCTGACGCAATCATTATTATGTCCGCCATGTTGGATTTCGCGTGCGCAGAACGTGATTGGAACGTCATGTACCATTTAGCGAACCCGTTCCTAGTTGGCACAACCGGAACGTTCCGCTAAATGGAACACGCTGCTTGTTAAGTAGTTTTCAATCCATGATAGAAAATTTCCGCATATCCCGTATGACTTTAGTTTTACTAATAAACCTTTATGCCAAACCCTGTCAAACGCTTTAGAAATATCACAGAAAACTAAACAAGAATGTTTTTTTTTCTTTAGATCAAGGCCAATGTTATGATATAAATCAATTAATTGATATACGGTCGAGTGACCCGGCATAAATCCTGATTGATACTGATAGAAAAGTGAATTTTCAAGAAAATAATTATGTAAATACTTGAAGATAACTCTTTCAAATGTTTTACCAACAGAGGACAAAAGTGATATAGGTCTATAATTAGAAGGAGAATGCCTATCACCCTTCTTAAAAAGAGGTATCACGTTAGCAAATTTCCAAGTATCGGGATAAATACCAGTTGATAACGACAAATTAAAAAGCAATTCAAGTGGTCTACATACAGTTTTAGCAGTATACTGCAACATATGGTGGCTAATTTCATCAGAGCCAGAAGCTTTACCAAGTTTTAAATTCATCAAAACATCAGATATGTCATTTTGACTTATTACAGGTAACTCAAAAGAACTCTCTGTTTTAGGTTCTTACAAAGGAACATCGTTATTGTTGTCATCTATGCTAGTGATACTGCAAAAATAGTCGTTCAATGCATTACATTTGGCCTTATCATCGACTAATAAACGTTCCGAAATTGGATCAAC
This sequence comes from Pecten maximus, assembly GCF_902652985.1. Taxonomy (NCBI): domain Eukaryota; kingdom Metazoa; phylum Mollusca; class Bivalvia; order Pectinida; family Pectinidae; genus Pecten; species Pecten maximus. The sequence goes on along the minus strand of NW_022979680.1, from coordinate 970 downwards.
TAAAGTAGGGATAGGACGTGATGTCTCAGAATTCCCCATCAATCTTTTGACAAGTCGCCAATAGTTTTTAGGATCAGACGAATGGTAAAACTCAATAAGATTTCCAACATTTTTATAAAAAGACTGTCGTGCATACTTTTTCATATTATTCACTTTATTTCGCTGATTTTTGAATTTAGCTATGTCCCGTGGATGATTGGTACGTTTGGCTATTTTCCGAAATCTATCACGAGCTCTCATATTTTTTCTAAGGTCTGAAGACATCCAGGGCTTATCGTTTGGTCTTACAGTAATTTCCTTATGTGGTATCGATCTACGAGCAAAATCAAGAAAAAAATCAGTAAAACTTTCACTGGCCGAATTGACAGAGTTGCATGTAGCAAAAAGAGTATCCCAATCATATTCTTCAACAAGACGATTAAAAAGTACATAGTCGCCTCTTTTATATAACCAAATTTTACGTTTATATGTTAGTTTCTGAAATGACGGAACAGAAATATATACAACACAACCTTGGTGGTCAGTAACTACATTTTCAGTAGATACTACAGAGGAATAAGTGTATGAAATTGATTCTGAAACCAAAATTGGATCGGTTCCCAACCCCAATATAATTGAATTTCAATTAGTGCGACACAATAAATACATAATACTTCAAAAACTTTTAGCATAAATTTGTCAGAATTGGTTTCTTGCACATTGTTTTATTTAGTACATTTGTATATGTAATCGAAAGGATGAAATATGTTGGTATGGTATTTAAAGCAAAGATATTTCAAAATTTACTAATTGCTATCTGTGTGCAGATGACATTTTGAAGACAAACTATTTTGTAAAATAGTGATAACAAAATATTGGTAATTCTTTAATTTTGTCAAGTAGTTTTCTATAATACCTTTTGTAATAGTTAAATTGATTTAAATTCAAAAGATAAAATCAAAGTACGAGATATCTTGAAGAACTTTGATAA
>NW_022979679.1:0-8928 GCF_902652985.1 Pecten maximus | reverse complement strand
TTTAGGTCTTGGGACTGTTGGTTAGGAAAGAAGTCTTTTAAAAGTTTTGGGTTTTTTGACTCCTGTGACCTGAATGAAGGTCAAGGTCATTCATTTTATCAACTTGGTAGCTCTTCACCCATGTATGCTACAGACTTAATATCAAGTCCCTGGGTCTTTTGGCTATTTAGAAGAAGTTGTTTATTTTTTTTAGCATATTTGACCCCTGTGACCTTGAATGAAAGCCAAGGTCCTTCATTTGAACACACTTGTAGCCCTTCACCCCAGCATGCCTACAGACCCAATATCAACTCCTGGGCCTCATGGTTATTGAGAAGAAGTCGTTTTAAAGATTTTAGCCTTTTTGACCCCTGTGACCTTGAATGACAAGCAAGGTCCTTTCATTTGACACACTGGTAGCACCTTCACCCCAGCATGCTACAGACCCAATATCAACTCCCTGGGCCTCATGGCTATTGAGAAGAAGTTGTTTAAAGATTTTAGCCTTTTTGACCCCTGTGACCTTGAATGAAGGTCAACATTATTCATTTGAACAAACTTGGTAGCCCTTCACCCGTGCATGCTACAGGCCCAATATTAGGTCTCTGGGCCTTTTTGTTATTGAGAAGAAGATGCTTGAATGGAAAAGTTGATGCCGGACGGACGCGGCGCCACGTCATAAGCTCACTTGCCCTTCGGGCAGGTGAGCTAACAAAACAACAAAAACAGGCCAACAGGCCCTTTATCACTCGCCTGAATGGATTGACCAAACGTCAAAATAATGTTCATGTTCAATTTGTCAGTAGCTTTATTTGTTGATATCAAACAATGCTCTTTGGTTATGCATGGGGATCTCAACTGCTTCAAAGATATAACCCAGAAATAAAGTTCAGACTCACCAGGGGTGTATGGTTTTTACAGCATTATTGTGTTTACAGAAAACAAGTCATTTGGGTTGAGGAAAAACCTCCAGATCTTTTTTTACATCAGGATTGTGTTTATCTTTCTATGTCCAGCAATGTTATATACAGTAAAACCTTGCTATAACCAATTCTATGGGACCTGGAGAAATAATTCGTTTCTGAACATTTACATCCTAACGTACTTCCACTTGATTCCACATTTAGACTAGACTTGGCCTTAAATACAAAAACTGACAATGTAAATGTTACAAACATTTATTTTATGAATAGACATAGTTTGTTTTTACATTTGTTCATTTTTATATCTTTTTAAAGCAATCTGTGATTTTGACTTGTTTTTTTACAGATACTTTCTCGAAGTAGGATTGAAATGCCGACAAGCTATAGCTACAGCTACTATGGAGCGTTCTCTAGAGTTTCAACACATTGATAATCAGTGGGTAAAAAATACTTTTTCAATGTATCCAAAAAATAAGCAGCAATGTCTTTATGGAAGATTTTCCATCATTATACGATAATGTTTTAAAACATTTGTCAGAAACTGCTGTCATTGAAAATGATCGAGTAAGATAATTCGTTGTAGAAGGTTTTTAATCACTGTGCTTTGTAACAAGCCGGAGTAATGTCCCTTGGTAGTCACAGCTAATTGATCCCTTATCAATTTGCAGCATGGACTGCAATGCAGCATATGCTGCAATCATGCTGCTTTTATGCTGGCATCATGCTGCTAGTTTCACAGCATGATTGCAGCATGTGCTGCATAGCAGCATGGTACCATGCTTCTGTACAGCATGTACTGCAACCATGCTTTAAAAATTGAGGTAATTGAATATCTGAACTCTATCATGCTGCAACCATGCTGCAATAACTTTGTCATTTAGACAGGATATGTACCATGCTGCAACCATGCTGCAATAACTTTGACAGTTTGGATATCGAATTATATCATGCTGCAATCATGCTGTGTGGACTTAGTAAATTTATCATATGAAATGCATCATGCTGCAACCATGCTGCAATAACTTTGGCATTTTAAATAGGATCTGTACCATGCTGCAACCATGCTGTATTAACTTTGCCATTTTAGATACAAACTGTACCATGCTGCAATTATGCTGTATTAACTTAGTTAATTTAATGAACTGCACCATTCTTTCATGTATTAACATGACTGTTGAAGTTGAAATGTGTATATGCTTGGCCATTCTGTATTAGCTTAAAAGGGCATTCCTTTGTTCGGACATCACAAAATTTCTGTGGGTGAAATGTAGGTCCAAGCGAGGATCCAAAATCTAGGACCAAATTTCCCAGGTACCAAGATTAACCTAAACAATTATTAATTAATAAAATAAGATACAGAAAATTAACAAAAGTTGGTATTAGATATTTTAGTATCTTTTTTTAATTTTGAATAAAATATAGAAAATGTCCAGGTATCAATGGTGATAACAAAATAATTTTTAAAAACATGTTTGTGTTGCAGAATTTCCTTTTTATACTTGATCAGTACCACACATATTTATTTAAAATTCAATAACAATTATTTTAATTAAGTATTTCGTTTATAAGTATGTTCTTTGTTAGTATAACGGTTCACAGCTTTTAAATGTGATATTTTGTCAGCTTTCACTTGTAGTTCTATCTCAGAAGGAATTAACTTAAACATTGATGAATGTTGCAAGTTAGTACATTCGACTTAAAACTCATCCCTATAAAAATTTCATTCAAATTTTCAGAGTTTAGATCGTTTTTTGAAGAACCAGTATATTGACTTTTGCTTCTGATTATACACTTTTTATCGGAGATAGAATCAGTCACTTTATCCAAACACTGACATAAACCAAGACGTTGGCATTTACCATGCACCAGCTTACTACCAGGTAGCCATACATGTAACATGTTCGCCAAAACAAAATCGGGGTCACTCTACCAACAGTTACACATGTGCTTGGAATATCGCTTTTAATTCAATCAAATAAGATTAAAATCACCTGCTCTTTGTCTTTGTACCGCATACTTTCTGGATATATGCGGTGTTAAGATTACATCTGATAATAGCATACGAAATCACGTCGTGTTTGACACAACATTCATCGCTATAAACTCCAATAAACATGTGTCGAACTTATGTTGTCACTCGGACGCTTCCTTGTAAAACGTATATTGAAGTTAAGCGCTGTGATGATCTCGACCTCGACATGAGTTTACTAACAACAGACGATATATTCCCATACTTTAATCTGAATTATTTGAAATCGTGAACATAAAAAGAAAACGTGCATTGGTCGGTTCCTCGTCTGAAAATACATCCATATTAAACAATAGGCGTATGACAGACGAGGCCAAAACCTCTGGTCAGATTACATGTTTATCGTTCGGTTCACCTATGACCTCGTTTGTTTACCTTGCTCCCGAGATGTGACGAGAGTGCTCCTCGAGCTCGTGCGATCTAAATGTGCACGATGCAAGTATTAAATACTGTAATATTTATCTTAAAAGTATGACACAATAGAAGTTTATGATTAAGAATAAAAAAACACGCACAAGTAAAAATGAATCGTGTTAATCTCTGGCAGTAAAATATTTATCCCATGATGCAACACACACGAGTTTAGCGGGAAGTCTGATAGCCATGTTTGAATTCACCGGATGTTTATTCCAGAAGAAAAGTATAAACAAACACGACGATAGCCTAAAAACGATGCTTGTTTCCCGTCTTACTGAAGAAGATCGACTTACTTCAAGTTACCGACGAATGAATATCAGCTTTCTCGTTTTTGACGACCGATGCATATTTTTACCGACATACATCGTTACGAGACAGGGTAAGTTTTAATTATATAATCTTCTTCACGTTCTGACATCGTTTCACATTATACGACGATGAATTTGATATAGATCTATTCATATCAATAATACCTAATTATTTATTTTTCAGGGTTTTGATGATTAATTTATCACAGATTACACGGCCGAAGGAAACGCAGTACCGATCCATGTGTTACAATCGTAAGTTTTCAATTTCATTTATTTATTATTAACGATCTTCGGCCCGACTTAAATTGCATTTTTTCCCCACTCACACACCCTTGTTATGATTATGACGTACATACGTATTCACAAACTATGGTGAGGAAAAATTTGTGTTTTGGATAATGACCGTTTCGTGAAAGATCTTTACCTCCACATTCTTTTGAGGATCGATGTTTGCAGATTATTGCATCAAATTGAAACGATTAAATGAAATAGGTGAATTAAGATTGAATTATAAGTAAGTAACATTGTTTTATGTATAGTATATTGCAGTTTCACATTGATATGAACTGATGGAGAATTCGGGAGTAGCTTGATTTAATTAATAATTAAGTCATCCTGGCAAGTTTATTTGTAGCTTTGTGTGGCTGGCTTAATTTTATTGATAAAAAGCTTCCAAAGCAAACACTAATGAAAATGATAGCAAAGTGATCATGAAAAGTACATCAGTTAAATACATACATTATCTTCAAAAACTTGACAATTATTCTAATTTTGAAATAAAGAATATTCTAAAAGTCTTTCTTTCTTCCAACAGAGACTGAGTCTTCATGCAGTACATTCTGGAATGAGGAACACACCGCATGCATTGTGGTCCAAATTGATGGCATTGACTTAACACAAAGCAGAAAGGATGAAGAGAAATTAAGAAGTTTATGTTTCACATTAATTAAGATTATTCGAGATATGTTATCTGTCGAGGTATACAACATTTCCTTTCATAATAAAAGTGTAAACATTAATATATATACAAAAAAAAATCATGTACCGTATATAATCTAAAAATCCTTGTTAGTTATTTGTTGTACTAGCAAAAAATATAATATAGTCGTCTCAAGCTTGGTTGTATTGAAATCCCCAGGGACAGTGACAGAGATATATCACTACAGTACGTGCTACATCAAACACACACCATTGTTCAAATTGTCAATCAACATTTCATTTAGTCAGTATTTAGAATCGATTCCAAAATTATGATAATCTTTCACAGTTTATTAGAAATAATGTTAAATTCGATAGAAGAAGTCTTCGACTGTTGCTTGTTTTTGTTTAGGACACACGTGAAAACAGTTTCCAGTACATCTGGGCTACTTCGAGGAAACTACGTATACTGTCTGAAATCAGTCTTGTGCGTCGGTGACAAAATGTATACATATCCTACTATAAACTCTGCTGGAAAATATTATTTTGTACTATTTTCCTACTATTTTAGAGAAAAAAAAAAAAAAAATTATAAATACATACTGTAGTATGTACTGACATTGAACTTGTATATCTTGCTGACTATTTTTGTTGAAACAAACCACTTCTAGCTAGGATGAATTGATATTAGTTGTATTTGAAAATTGTACTAGAAAAAGATAGCTGTGTTGTGTATGTGATGGAGTTTTGAGAAAAAGAATATAAGAGGCAACTAAAATAAGTACCATGGGTAAATTAGAATTAAAATTGTTTGTCACATTCTCATTTCATTGATAAGTTTTAAATGTTTGAACTAGAAAAACAGCCTGTATGAAAAGTTTTATACCATGTTAATTACCAAATAAAATGTAATACAAAATTATTCTTCAAGTTTTTATTGCATGATTTTCATTGATTTTGTAAACCCATGCTGCCATGAAGCATGATTGAAGCATGATCCCAGCATAATTTGCATAATTGAAACATGCTGGGATCATGCTGCAGACCATGCTGGGATCATGCTGCAGACCATGCTGGGATCATGCTGCAAACCATGCTGGGCATCATGCTGCAGACCATGCTGGGATCATGCTGCAGACCATGCCTGGCATCATGCTGCAAACCATGCTGGCATCATGCTGCAGACCATGCTGGGATCATGCTGCAGACCATGCTGGGATCATGCTTCACATACCATTGCTGGGATCATGCTGCGGCCATGCTTCCTTAAAGCATAAATGCAGCATGATCCCAGCATAATTTGCATAATTGAAACATGCTGCAATCATGCTTTAACTAGTAAGAATATATAGTGAGGTAAATTAGGCACCATGCTGCAGTCATGCTTCATTCATGCTGCAATTCCATGCTGCATTCATACTGCATCTATGCTGTGATCATGCTGCAAATTCATAAGGGATCATTTAATCTCTTCTCAGCTATAGGTTATCTACACTAAATAAATCTCCACACAGAGGATCAAAATGATTATAACTTTTACCATCAAACCTGTTACATCATTAAATACCCTTACATCATTAAATACTCGCACCGATAATACGCCAACCAATAAACTGTCGCTTACAAACCACTAAACACATTTGCCAGGTTGATAACCAGTAAACCACTCCATTCAAATACCAGAGTAGGCTAGGCTTATTGATGTCAATAAATCGTCTGGTCCTTCATTACAGGCCTATTGGACCCATGTGACCTTAAATGAAGGTCAAGGCCATTCATTTGAAAATCAAAGGGCCAAAGGCCCTGAGAAACGTCAGGGTCTAAGGTCATATCATAAGAAATTTAAAATTGGATTTTATAGTCAGACAGTTACATTTGTATCAGATGAAATGTCTTCATCTGGCCCTGGTTTGCCTGTTCTATATATATTCAAGAAAACATGTATAACATATATATCAGCCGACACTTTACAATAGCTGAGTATAGTTCTTTCCTCATTTCTTTAATGCTTGTGGAAAATTATTGATATACTCCTGAATCAGTAAAGCTGCTTGTAAACTTTGAAAAAAGAACTGAACGACAAATCGGTCTATTAACAGAATATGTTGTTTAATGTAACTACAACTAAAGATAAAATCCAAGATGTACACAGCCGAAGTTATTTTATTTTATTTATACTATAAGTTATTAATAAGGCCTATCAAACATCTATCTTATGACCCCTAGTAACACATTTTCACTCCGATAGAAAACTGCGGTCGCGTTGTCCGACGAGACATATCTAGTTTTGACACCGACGCCAGTACAATCAGTCACGGATCATAATCATTAGATTCTTTTCAAACAACAAATAATAACCTTATTTAATAAAATCCTCACGAAAAACGGCAATGTAGTTTGTTAAAACTTGCCCTCAATTCCTGGTCATATTTCTTGCGTATTCTAGCGACTTACAAATGAATATGAAACTGCGAGCGGTCGTTGGTTTAGTTACAGTAGACATAACTGCCATTTTGGCTGACTAGTGATGAGTCACGTGACAGCTGAAGTTATCTCGTGGAATGCTCGGGTGCATTTGACTACGCAAATAGGATTGGTTTTAAGCTATCAAATGTTCCTGCATATGAACTCAGGATGAACAGATGTGGATAGTTTCTCTGTGAAAGTGATTTTTCCACTTTCGTTTTCAAGGCAGTATCGAGACAGAACTACGTAATCCTACGCCAACAAAATTGCATATACTGACGAGGAAAATGTTTATATTTATACTCTAAAATAGTCTAGAACACCAAACATTCACATTTCATTTTTAATAATTGCAGTAAACACGGTTAACATCACTCAAATCGTGTCAATAATTGCTATCAAAATAGGAACTATATTAGGCTGCGGATGTATATCATTTGTATGACAGAAAAGAGGATTTGTTAGCCGTAACAGATTTGTCAGTAACAACATTTCCCCACCACACCTATAACGGCAGGTGCCAAAGGCACCCTGACGTTAAAAATTGGAAGCCCTTACACCTAGCATACTACAGGCCAAATATAAGTCCCTTGGCCTCTTGGTTATTGAGAAGAAGTTGTTTAAGGATTTTAGCCTATTTGACCCATGTAACCTTGAAAAAAAGTAAAGGTAATTTATTTTAACAAACTGTACCCCTTTACCCCAGTATGCTACAGGCTAAATATCAACTACGGCGGACGAAGCACATTGACTACAGGTCATCTTAACCCTTCGGGTCAGATACCTAATCAAATTTACATTTATAATGTGTGATGCTTACCTGATGTTGGGTTAAACTTGTCCTGTTGGCTCTATAGACGGAATCGTGATGTACGCCTCCTCAGGTATATTATATAAAATTTACATTTATAATGTGTGATGCTTACCTGATGTTGGGTTAAACTTGTCCTGTTGGCCCTATAGACCGAATCGTGATGTACGCCTCCTCAGGTATATTATATAAAATTTACATTTATAATGTGTGATGCTTACCTGATGTTGGGTTAAACTTGTCCTGTTGGCCCTATAGACCGAATCGTGATGTACGCCTCCTCAGGTATAATGTCAATTTTAATAAATCACCCCAAGACCATTCCATCCATGAAGAGTATTGGACCTAAAACATGAGATTAACATCAAGGAAATGATCTAAGATATGCTAGCGATATGACAGTCACATTCAAATGCTATACCTATGTTTTCTCGTTACTTTTGTTCGTTAACCAATCGATTACTGTGACCTTGAACTTTGTTGGTCGAGGTCATTATATGCATAACTATTGCAGCTAGTAATTTGTGATGTGCTTATTATCAAGTGTATATGTTTCACAGTAGTGAAAAATCAAAAATATTTATTTTAATTGCAATTGATGGATAATTTGGATTTTGGCAGGAAAATATTCTTCAAAGAGCCATATCTTTGACAATTTTTGATGATTTAACCTAGAAACCTTGCACACACCTTCATAATAGCAGGTTCTTTAAAATGTGACCAAAACAAATCATTTTGAACAAATTTGGAGTTTAAAAAAAACAAGAGGCCCATGGGCCTTAACAGTCACCTGATTTTTGAAATATTTCAGTAAATTTGAATGAAAGAATGAATTTCAAAACAAATAAAACAAATGATAGTCAAAAATGTGATTTCCCTATAACTATAGTAAAGTTTATCCCCTCCCATGGGGCAAACGTGAGACCCCAGGGCTAGGAAATTCACAATTATGGTAAAGCACCTTAAGACCCTTCGATCTGTGAAGAGTATTTAATTCTACCTTATTTGGGCTGTAAGAAGAAGATTTTCAAAATTTCAGTTAATTTGACCCTTTTTGGCCCCGCCCATCAGCCC
>NW_022979678.1:0-1025 GCF_902652985.1 Pecten maximus | reverse complement strand
TACCTAAGTACAATGGTCAAGGTACATATACAATTGTTTGATGGCAACGATTCTAGTTTTATTCAATTACATTTAATCTTTACAATTAGTGTTTGTGTTTCTTCTTTTTAGGAAACACAAGCGTATGGCACGGACATCTGGATTTTATTCTCGACTGCAATTTGCCGGTAAAATACATTACTTGTTGTGATAGTGATGGAGGTGATGATGATGAAACAGGAAGGAAGAGGTCAGAGGTTACAAAATCTAGTGTGGGAGTTAAAAGAAAGGCAGCAGGTCTGAAGCTGAACCAACAAATCGTGGCTGAAGTGATTGTCTCCTCATTTCTGAACAAGAAACTTCGTCCTTACAGCAGTAACTTTCTACTTCCTTGTATCGGTGCCTGTGGCACAGACCAACTGGTTGTGTACTTCTATGATTCAGAACATGATGTCCTGTTAGAAAGTTGTCAGTTTGAACTCAGGAACGCAACAACAGGTGCTCTGAATTTACTCACACTAATTGTCATATGGTTAGTGGTCAACTATAGATATACATGCAGTGGCCTTCAACCATATATGATGATGAAATCAAATTTTTATATGTTAGCAGAAGAGAAGCTTAAAGTTTATCAAGAAGAACTAAGATTCGGTTCTGTTGGACGATTAGACAGCGATGCTGTCGAAGAATTGTCAGATTTCCCGTGGAATCCTGAGGGTTTGAAAGACATCGATGACGAAATTGAAGAGCTCAAAAAATATTTCTGAATAATGTCTATTAGACAGCAAAAAGTGTAAGAAATGTTTGCTCATATGAAATATCTTTACAAGATGTGTTAAATACGATTGCTGAGGGCTATTCCAGTAAAAAATATTTATTCAATAAGAGAAATATTAATGCAGAAAAAAAGAAATATTTTGCATGGTGGGCGATGGAGAAAATGCCTCTTCAGGTGGTTCCTGTTTGACAATTCTTGTGTCCTCATGTTGGGTAGATATTTTACTGGAATAACCCTAAAGATGATGAATTGGAATTTCTCCCATGTA
>NW_022979677.1:0-27437 GCF_902652985.1 Pecten maximus | reverse complement strand
TGACGTCATTTCTACAGCTGCTAGGAGCTTCAGATCTTTTTGGGCACCTCCAGTGGGATGTGATCAACAGGAAAACGTAATGATTTCTGCAAAACTTCCATCGGTGAACAATTAACAGCACTACCGCGGACGCGTGGTTACAATACTACGGAATATGTAGACGCACAACGTGCAGTTCTGACGTCATTTCTGGAGCTGCTAGGAGCTTCGGATCTTTTTGGCCAACTCCAGTCGGATGTGATCAACAGGAAAACGTAGTGATTTCGGTAAACTTCCATCGGTGAACAATTAACCGCGCTACCGCGGACGCGTGGTTACAATACTACGGAATTTGATGACGCTCAACGTGCAGTTCTGGCGTCATTTCTATAGCTGCTAGGAGCTTCGAATTTTTTTGGGCACCTCCAGTGGGATGTGATCAATAGGAAAACGTAATGATTTCGGCAAAACTTCCGTCGGTGAACAATTAACCGCGCTACCGCGGACGCGTGGTTACAATACTACGGAATATGGTGACGCTCAACGTGCAGTCCTGACGTCACTTTTAGAGCTGCTAGGAGCTTTGGATCCTTTTTGGCACCTCCTGTGGGATGTGATCAACAGGAAAATGTAATGATTTCGGCAAAATTTCCATCGCTGAACAATTACCCGCGCTACTGCAGACGCGAGGTTACAATACTACGGAATATGGTGACACTCAACGTGCAGTTCTGACTTAATTTCTAGAGCTGCTAGGAGCTTCGGATCTTTTTTTGGCACCTCCAGTGGGATGTGATGAACAGGAAAACGTAATGATTTCTGCAAAACTTCCATCGGTGAACAATTAACCGCGCTACCGCGGACGCGTGGTCACAATACTATGGAATATGGTGGCGCTCAATTTGCAGTTCTGACGTCATTTCTAGAACTGCTAGGGTAGCAGTGTACAGTAAAAATGCCAAATTCTGAAAAATATGGCACATGCTTTAGATATGTAAACATTGCCAGTTAACCTTACATATAACCTCTAATAAAGTATATATATTTGAAATCTGTACAACATTTGCAATTTTAATAGAGCTCTGAAGGATAAGTAAACTGATATTTTCTGTGATTTTTTAGAGCTGTGAATACCATGGTAACAGCTTAAAAAATTCTCAAAAATTGCAAAATATTATATTTGACCCAAAATGGCACAATTCTCTACACAATTTTTTTTTCTGAAACCTATTTAAAATTAAATATCTCTATCCCAAAGACAGAATTAATCTTGTTTGAACATATGTTGTCAATTAAGTTTTTCCGCTATCTTACCTTTTCTGTGGGCTTCCATTTTGCGCTGTAGGCGAAACTAAATTTCCTGTGTAAACACACGTTCGGAAAATCCGGTTATTTAAAATCCGGAACCAATTTATTGATTTTTGTTTTGATAAATGTGAAGCCTGTATGTACTACTTCATACTGGATATACCAATTATAGTGTACATTTATTTTTTCATTTTTTATACATATCATAATACAGGAGTTATTTGCTTAACAAAAAAATTGCCCATGGCCAGGCTGTCTTACTGTGGTGTGCTACCTTATACATCACTTTTGTTAATTCTAATTTTACTAAAAACCCCATGAATGTCTAGAATATGTTCCGACGAACAAAATGACATATCGGGTTACTGTGTATCTTTAATAGTCACCGAGTATTGCTGATTTCCCTGAGAGGTTTATTTTGACAACTTTTTCTCCCAATCAAGTAATAAGGGGAGGTAATTTTAAAGATGAAAACTCCCATAATTCTGTATATCTCTTGAATAAAGTTGTGTTTTGAGTTGAATGTGGTACTTTGAGTCTCTGTGCATGTAATCAAGCAAAAAATACTATACAACTATCAAATTTAGCCTTGTAATGTGACGTCATAGTTACCATGACGTCATCAGTAACTATGACGTCATCATGCGGTATCTATGACGTCATAAATACTCAATGGTGTTATAATAAATAACCAAATTCCTTTCCAAACCTCAGCTTAGCAACACATGCAATATTCTAACTGATAAATCATGACATGACATCCAAGATTTCAAAATGTCATGCCTATGACATCACAGTCATCTGTTTCCACCCCGGTAATTCAGATATGTACCAATGATCATATGAAAGTGTCCGCTGATCCCATTTTATGCGGAAAATGCTATTTGTTCTGCTTTACCGAAGGAAGTGACAATAATTGACAATATTGTATCAACCGTACACTCCATCAATTGAAATTACATGCTTACCAATGTATAAATAAATTGAAAATAATGGTTTCACCAAATATTTCAAAAAAATAACACTTACTGTAATAGTTTCCATGGATACGGGGTAATAAATAGGTAAAACAAACCAGAATTCAGTCTATATGGTTTGTTAGATACCCAATAAGTTATTTTGGGTTTGTTATAAAACATAGAATATCTTTTCAATTTACACTGACTCATTAACATTATGCTTAATTAACCCACCCTTAAAATGGGTAAATATGCGAGTTACCTCCCTTGATTCCTCTAATATGACAAGAATGATAATAAACAAGTTTTAAATTGTTTTTATGCATTTTTGAGCAATAATGAACTAAAATGAAGCTTAATCAAGCATAATTAAGCACAATTTCCAAAAAATAACATTTTTCAGCCCTTATAAGGTAGCAGTGTACAGTAAAAATGCCAAATTCTGAAAAATATGGCACATGCTTTAGATATGTAAACATTGCCAGTTAACCTTACATATAACCTCTAATAAAGTATATATATTTGAAATCTGTACAACATTTGCAATTTTAATAGAGCTCTGAAGGATAAGTAAACTGATATTTTCTGTGATTTTTAGAGCTGTGAATACCATGGTAACAGCTTAAAAAATTCTCAAAAATTGCAAAATATTATGATATTTGACCCAAAATGGCACAATTCTCTACACAATTTTTTTTCTGAAACCTATTTAAAATTAAATATCTCTATCCCAAAGACAGAATTAATCTTGTTTGAACATATGTTGTCAATTAAGTTTTTCCGCTATCTTACCTTTTCTGTGGGCTTCCATTTTGCGCTGTAGGCGAAACTAAATTTCCTGTGTAAACACACGTTCGGAAAATCCGGATATTTAAAATCCGGAACCAATTTATTGATTTTTGTTTTAATAAATGTGAAGCCTGTATGTACTACTTCATACTGGATATACCAATTATAGTGTACATTTATTTTTTCATTTTTTATACATATCATAATACAGGAGTTACTTGCTTAACAAAAAAATTGCCCATGGCCAGGCTGTCTTACTGTGGTGTGCTACCTAGGAGTTTTGGATCTTTTTGGGCACCTCCAGTGGGATGTGATCAATATGGAAAACGTAATGATTTCGGCAAAACTTCCGTCGGTGAACAATTAACCGCGCTACCGCGGACGCGTGGTTACAATACTACGGAATATGGTGACGCTCAACGTGCAGTCCTGACGTCACTTTTAGAGCTGCTAGGAGCTTTGGATCCTTTTTGGCACCTCCTGTGGGATGTAATGAACAGGAAAACGTAATGATTTCGGCAAAACTTCCATCGGTGAACAATTAACCGCGCTACCGCGGACGCTTGGTTACAATACTACGGAATATGGTGACGCTCAACGTGGAGTCCTGACGTCATTTCTACAGCTGCTAGGAGCTTCAGATCTTTTTGGGCACCTCCAGTGGGATGTGATCAACAGGAAAACGTAATGATTTCTGCAAAACTTCCATCGGTGAACAATTAACAGCACTACCGCGGACGCGTGGTTACAATAATACGGAATATGTAGACGCACAACGTGCAGTTCTGACGTCATTTCTGGAGCTGCTAGGAGCTTCGGATCTTTTTGGCCAACTCCAGTCGGATGTGATCAACAGGAAAACGTAATGATTTCGGCAAAACTTCCATCGGTGAACAATTAACCGCGCTACCGCGGACGCGTGGTTACAATACTACTGAATTTGATGACGCTCAGTGTGCAGTTCTGGCGTCATTTCTATATCTGCTAGGAGCTTCGAATTTTTTTGGGCACCTCCAGTGGGATGTGATCAATAGGAAAACGTAATGATTTCGGCAAAACTTCCGTCGGTGAACAATTAACCGCGCTACCGCGGACGCGTGGTTACAATACTACGGAATATGGTGACGCTCAACGTGCAGTCCTGCCGTCACTTTTAGAGCTGCTAGGAGCTTTGGATCCTTTTTGGCACCTCCTGTGGGATGTGATCAACAGGAAAATGTAATGATTTCGGCAAAATTTCCATCGCTGAACAATTACCCGCGCTACTGCAGACGCGAGGTTACAATACTACGGAATATGGTGACACTCAACGTGCAGTTCTGACGTCATTTCTAGAGCTGCTAGGAGCTTCGGATCTTTTTTTCGCACCTCGAGTGGGATGTGATGAACAGGAAAACGTAATGATTTCTGCAAAACTTCCATCGGTGAACAATTAACCGCGCTACCTCGGACGCGTGGTTACAATACTATGGAATATGGTGGCGCTCAATTTGCAGTTCTGACGTCATTTCTAGAACTGCTAGGGTAGCAGTGTACAGTAAAAATGCCAAATTCTGAAAAATATGGCACATGCTTTAGATATGTAAACATTGCCAGTTAACCTTACATATAACCTCTAATAAAGTATATATATTTGAAATCTGTACAACATTTGCAATTTTAATAGAGCTCTGAAGGATAAGTAAACTGATATTTTCTGTGATTTTTTAGAGCTGTGAATACCATGGTAACAGCTTAAAAAATTCTCAAAAATTGCAAAATATTATATTTGACCCAAAATGGCACAATTCTCTACACAATTTTTTTTTCTGAAACCTATTTAAAATTAAATATCTCTATCCCAAAGACAGAATTAATCTTGTTTGAACATATGTTGTCAATTAAGTTTTTCCGCTATCTTACCTTTTCTGTGGGCTTCCATTTTGCGCTGTAGGCGAAACTAAATTTCCTGTGTAAACACACGTTCGGAAAATCCGGTTATTTAAAATCCGGAACCAATTTATTGATTTTTGTTTTAATAAATGTGAAGCCTGTATGTACTACTTCATACTGGATATACCAATTATAGTGTACATTTATTTTTTCATTTTTTATACATATCATAATACAGGAGTTATTTGCTTAACAAAAAAATTGCCCATGGCCAGGCTGTCTTACTGTGGTGTGCTACCTTATACATCACTTTTGTTAATTCTAATTTTACTAAAAACCCCATGAATGTCTAGAATATGTTCCGACGAACAAAATGACATATCGGGTTACTGTGTATCTTTAATAGTCACCGAGTATTGCTGATTTCCCTGAGAGGTTTATTTTGACAACTTTTTCTCCCAATCAAGTAATAAGGGGAGGTAATTTTAAAGATGAAAACTCCCATAATTCTGTATATCTCTTGAATAAAGTTGTGTTTTGAGTTGAATGTGGTACTTTGAGTCTCTGTGCATGTAATCAAGCAAAAAATACTATACAACTATCAAATTTAGCCTTGTAATGTGACGTCATAGTTACCATGACGTCATCAGTAACTATGACGTCATCATGCGGTATCTATGACGTCATAAATACTCAATGGTGTTATAATAAATAACCAAATTCCTTTCCAAACCTCAGCTTAGCAACACATGCAATATTCTAACTGATAAATCATGACATGACATCCAAGATTTCAAAATGTCATGCCTATGACATCACAGTCATCTGTTTCCACCCCGGTAATTCAGATATGTACCAATGATCATATGAAAGTGTCCGCTGATCCCATTTTATGCGGAAAATGCTATTTGTTCTGCTTTACCGAAGGAAGTGACAATAATTGACAATATTGTATCAACCGTACACTCCATCAATTGAAATTACATGCTTACCAATGTATAAATAAATTGAAAATAATGGTTTCACCAAATATTTCAAAAAAATAACACTTACTGTAATAGTTTCCATGGATACGGGGTAATATACAGGTAAAACAAACCAGAATTCAGTCTATATGGTTTGTTAGATACCCAATAAGTTATTTTGGGTTTGTTATAAAACATAGAATATCTTTTCAATTTACACTGACTCATTAACATTATGCTTAATTAACCCACCCTTAAAATGGGTAAATATGCGAGTTACCTCCCTTGATTCCTCTAATATGACAAGAATGATAATAAACAAGTTTTAAATTGTTTTTATGCATTTTTGAGCAATAATGAACTAAAATGAAGCTTAATCAAGCATAATTAAGCACAATTTCCAAAAAATAACATTTTTCAGCCCTTATAAGGTAGCAGTGTACAGTAAAAATGCCAAATTCTGAAAAATATGGCACATGCTTTAGATATGTAAACATTGCCAGTTAACCTTACATATAACCTCTAATAAAGTATATATATTTGAAATCTGTACAACATTTGCAATTTTAATAGAGCTCTGAAGGATAAGTAAACTGATATTTTCTGTGATTTTTAGAGCTGTGAATACCATGGTAACAGCTTAAAAAATTCTCAAAAATTGCAAAATATTATGATATTTGACCCAAAATGGCACAATTCTCTACACAATTTTTTTTCTGAAACCTATTTAAAATTAAATATCTCTATCCCAAAGACAGAATTAATCTTGTTTGAACATATGTTGTCAATTAAGTTTTTCCGCTATCTTACCTTTTCTGTGGGCTTCCATTTTGCGCTGTAGGCGAAACTAAATTTCCTGTGTAAACACACGTTCGGAAAATCCGGATATTTAAAATCCGGAACCAATTTATTGATTTTTGTTTTAATAAATGTGAAGCCTGTATGTACTACTTCATACTGGATATACCAATTATAGTGTACATTTATTTTTTCATTTTTTATACATATCATAATACAGGAGTTACTTGCTTAACAAAAAAATTGCCCATGGCCAGGCTGTCTTACTGTGGTGTGCTACCTAGGAGTTTTGGATCTTTTTGGGCACCTCCAGTGGGATGTGATCAATATGGAAAACGTAATGATTTCGGCAAAACTTCCGTCGGTGAACAATTAACCGCGCTACCGCGGACGCGTGGTTACAATACTACGGAATATGGTGACGCTCAACGTGCAGTCCTGACGTCACTTTTAGAGCTGCTAGGAGCTTTGGATCCTTTTTGGCACCTCCTGTGGGATGTAATGAACAGGAAAACGTAATGATTTCGGCAAAACTTCCATCGGTGAACAATTAACCGCGCTACCGCGGACGCTTGGTTACAATACTACGGAATATGGTGACGCTCAACGTGGAGTCCTGACGTCATTTCTACAGCTGCTAGGAGCTTCAGATCTTTTTGGGCACCTCCAGTGGGATGTGATCAACAGGAAAACGTAATGATTTCTGCAAAACTTCCATCGGTGAACAATTAACAGCACTACCGCGGACGCGTGGTTACAATAATACGGAATATGTAGACGCACAACGTGCAGTTCTGACGTCATTTCTGGAGCTGCTAGGAGCTTCGGATCTTTTTGGCCAACTCCAGTCGGATGTGATCAACAGGAAAACGTAGTGATTTCGGCAAAACTTCCATCGGTGAACAATTAACCGCGCTACCGCGGACGCGTGGTTACAATACTACGGAATTTGATGACGCTCAACGTGCAGTTCTGGCGTCATTTCTATAGCTGCTAGGAGCTTCGAATTTTTTTGGGCACCTCCAGTGGGATGTGATCAATAGGAAAACGTAATGATTTCGGCAAAACTTCCGTCGGTGAACAATTAACCGCGCTACCGCGGACGCGTGGTTACAATACTACGGAATATGGTGACGCTCAACGTGCAGTCCTGACGTCACTTTTAGAGCTGCTAGGAGCTTTGGATCCTTTTTGGCACCTCCTGTGGGATGTGATCAACAGGAAAATGTAATGATTTCGGCAAAATTTCCATCGCTGAACAATTACCCGCGCTACTGCAGACGCGAGGTTACAATACTACGGAATATGGTGACACTCAACGTGCAGTTCTGACGTCATTTCTAGAGCTGCTAGGAGCTTCGGATCTTTTTTTGGCACCTCCAGTGGGATGTGATGAACAGGAAAACGTAATGATTTCTGCAAAACTTCCATCGGTGAACAATTAACCGCGCTATCGCGGACGCGTGGTCACAATACTATGGAATATGGTGGCGCTCAATTTGCAGTTCTGACGTCATTTCTAGAACTGCTAGGGTAGCAGTGTACAGTAAAAATGCCAAATTCTGAAAAATATGGCACATGCTTTAGATATGTAAACATTGCCAGTTAACCTTACATATAACCTCTAATAAAGTATATATATTTGAAATCTGTACAACATTTGCAATTTTAATAGAGCTCTGAAGGATAAGTAAACTGATATTTTCTGTGATTTTTTAGAGCTGTGAATACCATGGTAACAGCTTAAAAAATTCTCAAAAATTGCAAAATATTATATTTGACCCAAAATGGCACAATTCTCTACACAATTTTTTTTTCTGAAACCTATTTAAAATTAAATATCTCTATCCCAAAGACAGAATTAATCTTGTTTGAACATATGTTGTCAATTAAGTTTTTCCGCTATCTTACCTTTTCTGTGGGCTTCCATTTTGCGCTGTAGGCGAAACTAAATTTCCTGTGTAAACACACGTTCGGAAAATCCGGTTATTTAAAATCCGGAACCAATTTATTGATTTTTGTTTTAATAAATGTGAAGCCTGTATGTACTACTTCATACTGGATATACCAATTATAGTGTACATTTATTTTTTCATTTTTTATACATATCATAATACAGGAGTTATTTGCTTAACAAAAAAATTGCCCATGGCCAGGCTGTCTTACTGTGGTGTGCTACCTTATACATCACTTTTGTTAATTCTAATTTTACTAAAAACCCCATGAATGTCTAGAATATGTTCCGACGAACAAAATGACATATCGGGTTACTGTGTATCTTTAATAGTCACCGAGTATTGCTGATTTCCCTGAGAGGTTTATTTTGACAACTTTTTCTCCCAATCAAGTAATAAGGGGAGGTAATTTTAAAGATGAAAACTCCCATAATTCTGTATATCTCTTGAATAAAGTTGTGTTTTGAGTTGAATGTGGTACTTTGAGTCTCTGTGCATGTAATCAAGCAAAAAATACTATACAACTATCAAATTTAGCCTTGTAATGTGACGTCATAGTTACCATGACGTCATCAGTAACTATGACGTCATCATGCGGTATCTATGACGTCATAAATACTCAATGGTGTTATAATAAATAACCAAATTCCTTTCCAAACCTCAGCTTAGCAACACATGCAATATTCTAACTGATAAATCATGACATGACATCCAAGATTTCAAAATGTCATGCCTATGACATCACAGTCATCTGTTTCCACCCCGGTAATTCAGATATGTACCAATGATCATATGAAAGTGTCCGCTGATCCCATTTTATGCGGAAAATGCTATTTGTTCTGCTTTACCGAAGGAAGTGACAATAATTGACAATATTGTATCAACCGTACACTCCATCAATTGAAATTACATGCTTACCAATGTATAAATAAATTGAAAATAATGGTTTCACCAAATATTTCAAAAAAATAACACTTACTGTAATAGTTTCCATGGATACGGGGTAATAAATAGGTAAAACAAACCAGAATTCAGTCTATATGGTTTGTTAGATACCCAATAAGTTATTTTGGGTTTGTTATAAAACATAGAATATCTTTTCAATTTACACTGACTCATTAACATTATGCTTAATTAACCCACCCTTAAAATGGGTAAATATGCGAGTTACCTCCCTTGATTCCTCTAATATGACAAGAATGATAATAAACAAGTTTTAAATTGTTTTTATGCATTTTTGAGCAATAATGAACTAAAATGAAGCTTAATCAAGCATAATTAAGCACAATTTCCAAAAAATAACATTTTTCAGCCCTTATAAGGTAGCAGTGTACAGTAAAAATGCCAAATTCTGAAAAATATGGCACATGCTTTAGATATGTAAACATTGCCAGTTAACCTTACATATAACCTCTAATAAAGTATATATATTTGAAATCTGTACAACATTTGCAATTTTAATAGAGCTCTGAAGGATAAGTAAACTGATATTTTCTGTGATTTTTAGAGCTGTGAATACCATGGTAACAGCTTAAAAAATTCTCAAAAATTGCAAAATATTATGATATTTGACCCAAAATGGCACAATTCTCTACACAATTTTTTTTCTGAAACCTATTTAAAATTAAATATCTCTATCCCAAAGACAGAATTAATCTTGTTTGAACATATGTTGTCAATTAAGTTTTTCCCCTATCTTACCTTTTCTGTGGGCTTCCATTTTGCGCTGTAGGCGAAACTAAATTTCCTGTGTAAACACACGTTCGGAAAATCCGGATATTTAAAATCCGGAACCAATTTATTGATTTTTGTTTTAATAAATGTGAAGCCTGTATGTACTACTTCATACTGGATATACCAATTATAGTGTACATTTATTTTTTCATTTTTTATACATATCATAATACAGGAGTTACTTGCTTAACAAAAAAATTGCCCATGGCCAGGCTGTCTTACTGTGGTGTGCTACCTAGGAGTTTTGGATCTTTTTGGGCACCTCCAGTGGGATGTGATCAATATGGAAAACGTAATGATTTCGGCAAAACTTCCGTCGGTGAACAATTAACCGCGCTACCGCGGACGCGTGGTTACAATACTACGGAATATGGTGACGCTCAACGTGCAGTCCTGACGTCACTTTTAGAGCTGCTAGGAGCTTTGGATCCTTTTTGGCACCTCCTGTGGGATGTAATGAACAGGAAAACGTAATGATTTCGGCAAAACTTCCATCGGTGAACAATTAACCGCGCTACCGCGGACGCGTGGTTACAATACTACGGAATATGGTGACGCTCAACGTGGAGTCCTGACGTCATTTCTACAGCTGCTAGGAGCTTCAGATCTTTTTGGGCACCTCCAGTGGGATGTGATCAACAGGAAAACGTAATGATTTCTGCAAAACTTCCATCGGTGAACAATTAACAGCACTACCGCGGACGCGTGGTTACAATAATACGGAATATGTAGACGCACAACGTGCAGTTCTGACGTCATTTCTGGAGCTGCTAGGAGCTTCGGATCTTTTTGGCCAACTCCAGTGGGATGTGATCAACAGGAAAACGTAATGATTTCGGCAAACTTCCATCGGCAACAATTAACCGCGCTACCGCGGACGCGTGGTTACAATACTACTGAATTTGATGACGCTCAGTGTGCAGTTCTGGCGTCATTTCTATAGCTGCTAGGAGCTTCGAATTTTTTTGGGCACCTCCAGTGGGATGTGATCAACAGGAAAACGTAATGATTTCGGCAAAACTTCCGTCGGTGAACAATTAACCGCGCTACCGCGGACGCGTGGTTACAATACTACGGAATATGGTGACGCTCAACGTGCAGTTCTGACGTCATTTTTAGAGCTGCTAGGAGCTTTGGATCCTTTTTGGCACCTCCAGTGGGATGTGATCAACAGGAAAATGTAATGATTTCGGCAAAATTTCCATCGCTGAACAATTACCCGCGCTACTGCAGACGCGAGGTTACAATACTACGGAATATGGTGACACTCAACGTGCAGTTCTGACTTAATTTCTAGAGCTGCTAGGAGCTTCGGATCTTTTTTTGGCACCTCCAGTGGGATGTGATGAACAGGAAAACGTAATGATTTCTGCAAAACTTCCATCGGTGAACAATTAACCGCGCTATCGCGGACGCGTGGTCACAATACTATGGAATATGGTGGCGCTCAATTTGCAGTTCTGACGTCATTTCTAGAACTGCTAGGGTAGCAGTGTACAGTAAAAATGCCAAATTCTGAAAAATATGGCACATGCTTTAGATATGTAAACATTGCCAGTTAACCTTACATATAACCTCTAATAAAGTATATATATTTGAAATCTGTACAACATTTGCAATTTTAATAGAGCTCTGAAGGATAAGTAAACTGATATTTTCTGTGATTTTTTAGAGCTGTGAATACCATGGTAACAGCTTAAAAAATTCTCAAAAATTGCAAAATATTATATTTGACCCAAAATGGCACAATTCTCTACACAATTTTTTTTTCTGAAACCTATTTAAAATTAAATATCTCTATCCCAAAGACAGAATTAATCTTGTTTGAACATATGTTGTCAATTAAGTTTTTCCGCTATCTTACCTTTTCTGTGGGCTTCCATTTTGCGCTGTAGGCGAAACTAAATTTCCTGTGTAAACACACGTTCGGAAAATCCGGTTATTTAAAATCCGGAACCAATTTATTGATTTTTGTTTTAATAAATGTGAAGCCTGTATGTACTACTTCATACTGGATATACCAATTATAGTGTACATTTATTTTTTCATTTTTTATACATATCATAATACAGGAGTTATTTGCTTAACAAAAAAATTGCCCATGGCCAGGCTGTCTTACTGTGGTGTGCTACCTTATACATCACTTTTGTTAATTCTAATTTTACTAAAAACCCCATGAATGTCTAGAATATGTTCCGACGAACAAAATGACATATCGGGTTACTGTGTATCTTTAATAGTCACCGAGTATTGCTGATTTCCCTGAGAGGTTTATTTTGACAACTTTTTCTCCCAATCAAGTAATAAGGGGAGGTAATTTTAAAGATGAAAACTCCCATAATTCTGTATATCTCTTGAATAAAGTTGTGTTTTGAGTTGAATGTGGTACTTTGAGTCTCTGTGCATGTAATCAAGCAAAAAATACTATACAACTATCAAATTTAGCCTTGTAATGTGACGTCATAGTTACCATGACGTCATCAGTAACTATGACGTCATCATGCGGTATCTATGACGTCATAAATACTCAATGGTGTTATAATAAATAACCAAATTCCTTTCCAAACCTCAGCTTAGCAACACATGCAATATTCTAACTGATAAATCATGACATGACATCCAAGATTTCAAAATGTCATGCCTATGACATCACAGTCATCTGTTTCCACCCCGGTAATTCAGATATGTACCAATGATCATATGAAAGTGTCCGCTGATCCCATTTTATGCGGAAAATGCTATTTGTTCTGCTTTACCGAAGGAAGTGACAATAATTGACAATATTGTATCAACCGTACACTCCATCAATTGAAATTACATGCTTACCAATGTATAAATAAATTGAAAATAATGGTTTCACCAAATATTTCAAAAAAATAACACTTACTGTAATAGTTTCCATGGATACGGGGTAATAAACAGGTAAAACAAACCAGAATTCAGTCTATATGGTTTGTTAGATACCCAATAAGTTATTTTGGGTTTGTTATAAAACATAGAATATCTTTTCAATTTACACTGACTCATTAACATTATGCTTAATTAACCCACCCTTAAAATGGGTAAATATGCGAGTTACCTCCCTTGATTCCTCTAATATGACAAGAATGATAATAAACAAGTTTTAAATTGTTTTTATGCATTTTTGAGCAATAATGAACTAAAATGAAGCTTAATCAAGCATAATTAAGCACAATTTCCAAAAAATAACATTTTTCAGCCCTTATAAGGTAGCAGTGTACAGTAAAAATGCCAAATTCTGAAAAATATGGCACATGCTTTAGATATGTAAACATTGCCAGTTAACCTTACATATAACCTCTAATAAAGTATATATATTTGAAATCTGTACAACATTTGCAATTTTAATAGAGCTCTGAAGGATAAGTAAACTGATATTTTCTGTGATTTTTAGAGCTGTGAATACCATGGTAACAGCTTAAAAAATTCTCAAAAATTGCAAAATATTATGATATTTGACCCAAAATGGCACAATTCTCTACACAATTTTTTTTCTGAAACCTATTTAAAATTAAATATCTCTATCCCAAAGACAGAATTAATCTTGTTTGAACATATGTTGTCAATTAAGTTTTTCCGCTATCTTACCTTTTCTGTGGGCTTCCATTTTGCGCTGTAGGCGAAACTAAATTTCCTGTGTAAACACACGTTCGGAAAATCCGGATATTTAAAATCCGGAACCAATTTATTGATTTTTGTTTTAATAAATGTGAAGCCTGTATGTACTACTTCATACTGGATATACCAATTATAGTGTACATTTATTTTTTCATTTTTTTATACATATCATAATACAGGAGTTACTTGCTTAACAAAAAAATTGCCCATGGCCAGGCTGTCTTACTGTGGTGTGCTACCTAGGAGTTTTGGATCTTTTTGAGCACCTCCAGTGGGATGTGATCAATATGGAAAACGTAATGATTTCGGCAAAACTTCCGTCGGTGAACAATTAACCGCGCTACCGCGGACGCGTGGTTACAATACTACGGAATATGGTGACGCTCAACGTGCAGTCCTGACGTCACTTTTAGAGCTGCTAGGAGCTTTGGATCCTTTTTGGCACCTCCTGTGGGATGTAATGAACAGGAAAACGTAATGATTTCGGCAAAACTTCCATCGGTGAACAATTAACCGCGCTACCGCGGACGCTTGGTTACAATACTACGGAATATGGTGACGCTCAACGTGGCGTCCTGACGTCATTTCTACAGCTGCTAGGAGCTTCAGATCTTTTTGGGCACCTCCAGTGGGATGTGATCAACAGGAAAACGTAATGATTTCTGCAAAACTTCCATCGGTGAACAATTAACAGCACTACCGCGGACGCGTGGTTACAATAATACGGAATATGTAGACGCACAACGTGCAGTTCTGACGTCATTTCTGGAGCTGCTAGGAGCTTCGGATCTTTTTGGCCAACTCCAGTCGGATGTGATCAACAGGAAAACGTAGTGATTTCGGTAAACTTCCATCGGTGAACAATTAACCGCGCTACCGCGGACGCGTGGTTACAATACTACGGAATTTGATGACGCTCAACGTGCAGTTCTGGCGTCATTTCTATAGCTGCTAGGAGCTTCGAATTTTTTTGGGCACCTCCAGTGGGATGTGATCAATAGGAAAACGTAATGATTTCGGCAAAACTTCCGTCGGTGAACAATTAACCGCGCTACCGCGGACGCGTGGTTACAATACTACGGAATATGGTGACGCTCAACGTGCAGTCCTGACGTCACTTTTAGAGCTGCTAGGAGCTTTGGATCCTTTTTGGCACCTCCTGTGGGATGTGATCAACAGGAAAATGTAATGATTTCGGCAAAACTTCCATCGCTGAACAATTACCCGCGCTACTGCAGACGCGAGGTTACAATACTACGGAATATGGTGACACTCAACGTGCAGTTCTGACTTAATTTCTAGAGCTGCTAGGAGCTTCGGATCTTTTTTTGGCACCTCCAGTGGGATGTGATGAACAGGAAAACGTAATGATTTCTGCAAAACTTCCATCGGTGAACAATTAACCGCGCTATCGCGGACGCGTGGTTACAATACTACGGAATATGGTGGCGCTCAATTTGCAGTTCTGACGTCATTTCTGGAGCTGCTAGGGTAGCAGTGTACAGTAAAAATGCCAAATTCTGAAAAATATGGCACATGCTTTAGATATGTAAACATTGCCAGTTAACCTTACATATAACCTCTAATAAAGTATATATATTTGAAATCTGTACAACATTTGCAATTTTAATAGAGCTCTGAAGGATAAGTAAACTGATATTTTCTGTGATTTTTTAGAGCTGTGAATACCATGGTAACAGCTTAAAAAATTCTCAAAAATTGCAAAATATTATATTTGACCCAAAATGGCACAATTCTCTACACAATTTTTTTTTCTGAAACCTATTTAAAATTAAATATCTCTATCCCAAAGACAGAATTAATCTTGTTTGAACATATGTTGTCAATTAAGTTTTTCCGCTATCTTACCTTTTCTGTGGGCTTCCATTTTGCGCTGTAGGCGAAACTAAATTTCCTGTGTAAACACACGTTCGGAAAATCCGGATATTTAAAATCCGGAACCAATTTATTGATTTTTGTTTTAATAAATGTGAAGCCTGTATGTACTACTTCATACTGGATATACCAATTATAGTGTACATTTATTTTTTCATTTTTTATACATATCATAATACAGGAGTTATTTGCTTAACAAAAAAATTGCCCATGGCCAGGCTGTCTTACTGTGGTGTGCTACCTTATACATCACTTTTGTTAATTCTAATTTTACTAAAAACCCCATGAATGTCTAGAATATGTTCCGACGAACAAAATGACATATCGGGTTACTGTGTATCTTTAATAGTCACCGAGTATTGCTGATTTCCCTGAGAGGTTTATTTTGACAACTTTTTCTCCCAATCAAGTAATAAGGGGAGGTAATTTTAAAGATGAAAACTCCCATAATTCTGTATATCTCTTGAATAAAGTTGTGTTTTGAGTTGAATGTGGTACTTTGAGTCTCTGTGCATGTAATCAAGCAAAAAATACTATACAACTATCAAATTTAGCCTTGTAATGTGACGTCATAGTTACCATGACGTCATCAGTAACTATGACGTCATCATGCGGTATCTATGACGTCATAAATACTCAATGGTGTCATAATAAATAACCAAATTCCTTTCCAAACCTCAGCTTAGCAACACATGCAATATTCTAACTGATAAATCATGACATGACATCCAAGATTTCAAAATGTCATGCCTATGACATCACAGTCATCTGTTTCCACCCCGGTAATTCAGATATGTACCAATGATCATATGAAAGTGTCCGCTGATCCCATTTTATGCGGAAAATGCTATTTTTTCTGCTTTACCGAAGGAAGTGACAATAATTGACAATATTGTATCAACCGTACACTCCATCAATTGAAATTACATGCTTACCAATGTATAAATAAATTGAAAATAATGGTTTCACCAAATATTTCAAAAAAATAACACTTACTGTAATAGTTTCCATGGATACGGGGTAATAAATAGGTAAAACAAACCAGAATTCAGTCTATATGGTTTGTTAGATACCCAATAAGTTATTTTGGGTTTGTTATAAAACATAGAATATCTTTTCAATTTACACTGACTCATTAACATTATGCTTAATTAACCCACCCTTAAAATGGGTAAATATGCGAGTTACCTCCCTTGATTCCTCTAATATGACAAGAGTGATAATAAACAAGTTTTAAATTGTTTTTATGCATTTTTGAGCAATAATGAACTAAAATGAAGCTTAATCAAGCATAATTAAGCACAATTTCCAAAAAATAACATTTTTCAGCCCTTATAAGGTAGCAGTGTACAGTAAAAATGCCAAATTCTGAAAAATATGGCACATGCTTTAGATATGTAAACATTGCCAGTTAACCTTACATATAACCTCTAATAAAGTATATATATTTGAAATCTGTACAACATTTGCAATTTTAATAGAGCTCTGAAGGATAAGTAAACTGATATTTTCTGTGATTTTTAGAGCTGTGAATACCATGGTAACAGCTTAAAAAATTCTCAAAAATTGCAAAATATTATGATATTTGACCCAAAATGGCACAATTCTCTACACAATTTTTTTTCTGAAACCTATTTAAAATTAAATATCTCTATCCCAAAGACAGAATTAATCTTGTTTGAACATATGTTGTCAATTAAGTTTTTCCGCTATCTTACCTTTTCTGTGGGCTTCCATTTTGCGCTGTAGGCGAAACTAAATTTCCTGTGTAAACACACGTTCGGAAAATCCGGATATTTAAAATCCGGAACCAATTTATTGATTTTTGTTTTAATAAATGTGAAGCCTGTATGTACTACTTCATACTGGATATACCAATTATAGTGTACATTTATTTTTTCATTTTTTATACATATCATAATACAGGAGTTATTTGCTTAACAAAAAAATTGCCCATGGCCAGGCTGTCTTACTGTGGTGTGCTACCTAGGAGTTTTGGATCTTTTTGGGCACCTCCAGTGGGATGTGATCAATATGGAAAACGTAATGATTTCGGCAAAACTTCCGTCGGTGAACAATTAACCGCGCTACCGCGGACGCGTGGTTACAATACTACGGAATATGGTGACGCTCAACGTGCAGTCCTGACGTCATTTGTAGAGCTGCTAGGAGCTTTGGATCCTTTTTGGCACCTCCTGTGGGATGTAATGAACAGGAAAACGTAATGATTTCGGCAAAACTTCCATCGGTGAACAATTAACCGCGCTACCGCGGACGCTTGGTTACAATACTACGGAATATGGTGACGCTCAACGTGGCAGTCCTGACGTCATTTCTAAAGCTGCTAGGAGCTTCAGATCTTTTTGGGCACCTCCAGTGGGATGTGATCAACAGGAAAACGTAATGATTTCTGCAAAACTTCTATCGGTGAACAATTAACAGCACTACCGCGGACGCGTGGTTACAATACTACGGAATATGTAGACGCTCAACGTGCAGTTCTGACGTCATTTCTGGAGCTGCTAGGAGCTTCGGATCTTTTTGGCCAACTCCAGTCGGATGTGATCAACAGGAAAACGTAGTGATTTCGGTAAACTTCCATCGGTGAACAATTAACCGCGCTACCGCGGACGCGTGGTTACAATACTACGGAATATGGTGACACTCAATGTGCAGTTCTGACGTCATTTCTAGAGCTGCTAGGAGCTTCGGATCTTTTTGTGCACCCCCAGTGGGATGTGATCAACAGGAAAACGTAAAGATTTCGGCAAAACTTCCATCGGTGAACAATTAAACGCGCTACCGTGGAAGCGTGCTTACAATACTACGGAATATGGTGACGCTCAACGTGCAGTTCTGACGTCATTTCTAGAACTGCTAGGAGTTTTGGATCTTTATGGGCACCTCCAGTGGGATGTAATCAAAAGGAAAACGTAATGATTTCGGCAAAACTTCTATCGGTGAACCATTAACCGCGCTACCGCGGACGCGTGGTTACCATATTACGGAATATGGTGACGCTCAACGTGCAGTCCCGACGTCATATCTAGAGCTGCTAGGAGCTTCGGATCTTTTTGTGCACCTGTAGTGGGTTGTGATCAACAGGAAAACGTAATGATTTCGGCAAAACTTCCATCGATGAACAATTAACCGCGCTACTGCAGACGCGAGGTTACAATACTACGGGAATATGGTGACGCTCAACGTGCAGTTCTGACGTCATTTCTAGAGCTGCTAGAGCTTCGGATCTTTTTGGGCACCTCGAGTGGGATGTGATCAACAGGAAAACATCATGATTTCGGCAAAACTTCTATCGGTGAATAATTAACCGCGCTACCGCGGACGCGTTGTTACCATATTACGGAATATGGTGACGCTCAACGTGCAGTCCTGACGTCATTTCTAGAGCTGCTAGGAGCTTCGGATCTTTTTGGGCACCTCCAGTGGGATGTGATCAACAGGAAAACATCATGATTTCGGCAAAACTTCCATCGGTAAATAATTAACCGCGCTACCGCGGACGCGTGGTTACAATACTACGGAATATGGTGACACTCAATGTGCAGTTCTGACGTCATTTCTAGAGCTGCTAGGAGCTTCGGATCTTTTTGTGCACCCCCAGTGGGATGTGATCAACAGGAAAACGTAAAGATTTCGGCAAAACTTCCATCGGTGAACAATTAACCGCGCTACTGCAGACGCGAGGTTACAATACTACGGAATATGGTGACACTCAATGTGCAGTTCTGACGTCATTTCTAGAGCTGCTAGGAGCTTCGGATCTTTTTGTGCACCCCAGTGGGATGTGATCAACAGGAAAACGTAAAGAGTTCGGCAAAACTTCCATCGGTGAACAATTAAATGCGCTACCGTGGAAGCGTGCTTACAATACTACGGAATATGGTGACGCTCAACGTGCAGTTCTGACGTCATTTCTAGAACTGCTAGGAGTTTTGGATCTTTTTGGGCACCTCGAGTGGGATATGATCAACAGGAAAACATCATGATTTCGGCAAAACTTCTATCGGTGAATAATTAACCGCGCTACCGCGGACGCGTTGTTACCATATTACGGAATATGGTGACGCTCAACGTGCAGTCCTGACGTCATTCTAGAGCTGCTAGGAGCTTCGGATCTTTTTGGGCACCTCCAGTGGGATGTGATCAACAGGAAAACATCATGATTTCGGCAAAACTTCCATCGGTGAATAATTAACCGCGCTACCGCGGACGCGTGGTTACAATACTACGGAATATGGTGACACTCAATGTGCAGTTCTGACGTCATTTCTAGAGCTGCTAGGAGCTTCGGATCTTTTTGTGCACCCCCAGTGGGATGTGATCAACAGGAAAACGTAAAGATTTCGGCAAAACTTCCATCGGTGAACAATTAAAAGCGCTACCGTGGAAGCGTGCTTACAATACTACGGAATATGGTGACGCTCAACGTGCAGTTCTGACGTCATTTCTAGAACTGCTAGGAGTTTTGGATCTTTTTGGGCACCTCCAGCGGGATGTGATCAAAAGGAAAACGTAAAGATTTTGGCAAAACTTCTATCGGTGAACCATTAACCGCGCTACCGCGGACGCGTGGTTACCATATTACGGAATATGGTGACGCTCAACGTGCAGTCCCGACGTCATATCTAGAGCTGCTAGGAGCTTCGGATCTTTTTGGGCACCTGTAGTGGGTTGTGATCAACAGGAAAACGTAATGATTTCGGCAAAACTTCCATCGGTGAACAATTAACCGCGCTACTGCAGACGCGAGGTTACAATACTACGGAATATGGTGACGCTCAACGTGCAGTCCTGACGTCATTTCTAGAGCTGCTAGGAGCTTCGGATCTTTTTGGGCACCCCCAGTGGGATGTGATCAACAGGAAAACGTAAAGATTTCGGCAAAACTTCCATCGGTGAACAATTAAACGCGCTACCATGGAAGCGTGGTTACCATATTACGGAATATGGTGACGCTCAACGTGCAGTCCCGACGTCATATCTAGAGCTGCTAGGAGCTTCGGATCTTTTTGGGCACCTGTAGTGGGTTGTGATCAACAGGAAAACGTAATGATTTCGGCAAAACTTCCATCGGTGAACAATTAAACGCGCTACCATGGAAGCGTGGTTACCATATTACGGAATATGGTGACGCTCAACGTGCAGTCCCGACGTCATATCTAGAGCTGCTAGGAGCTTCGGATCTTTTTGGGCACCTGTAGTGGGTTGTGATCAACAGGAAAACGTAATGATTTCGGCAAAACTTCCATCGGTGAACAATTAACCGCGCTACTGCAGACGCGAGGTTACAATACTACGGAATATGGTGACGCTCAACGTGCAGTTCTGACGTCATTTCTAGAGCTGCTAGAAGCTTCGGATCTTTTTGGGCACCTCGAGTGGGATGTGATCAACAGGAAAACATCATGATTTCGGCAAAACTTTCCATCGGTGAATAATTAACCGCGCTACCGCGGACGCGTTGTTACCATATTACGGAATATGGTGACGCTCAACGTGCAGTCCTGACGTCATTTCTAGAGCTGCTAGGAGCTTCGGATCTTTTTGGGCACCTCCAGTGGGATGTGATCAACAGGAAAAACATCATGATTTCGGCAAAACTTCCATCGGTGAATAATTAACCGCGCTACCGCGAACGCGTGGTCACAATACTATGGAATATGGTGGCGCTCAATTTGCAGTTCTGACGTCATTTCTAGAGCTGCTAGGAGTTTTGGATCTTATTGGGCACTTCCTGTGGGATGTGATAAACAGGGAAATGTAATAATTTCGGAAAAACTTCCATCGGTGAACAATTAACCGCGCTACCGCGGACGCGTGGTTACAATACTACGGAATATGGTGACGCTCAACGTGCAGATCTGACGTCATTTCTAGAGCTGCTAGGAGTTTTGAATATTTTTGGGCACCCCCAGTGGGATGTGATCAACAGGAAAACGTAAAGATTTCGGCAAAACTTCCATCGGTGAACAATTAAACGCGCTACCATGGAAGCGTGGTTACCATATTACGGAATATGGTGACGCTCAACGTGCAGTCCCGACGTCATATCTAGAGCTGCTAGGAGCTTCGGATCTTTTTGGGCACCTGTAGTGGGATGTGATCAACAGGAAAACGTAATGATTTCGGCAAAACTTCCATCGGTGAACAATTAACCGCGCTACTGCAGACGCGAGGTTACAATACTACGGAATATGGTGACGCTCAACGTGCAGATCTGACGTCATTTCTAGAGCTGCTAGGAGCTTCGGATCTTCATGGGCACCTCCAGTGGGATGTGATCAACAGGAAAACGTAATGATTTCTGCAAAATTTCCATCGGTGAACAATTAACCGCGCTACCGCGGACGCGTGGTTACAATACTACGGAATATGGTGACGCTCAACGTGCAGTTCTGACGTCATTTGTAGAGCTGCTAGGAGCTTCGGATCTTTTTGGGCACCTCCAGTGGGATGTGATCAACAGGAAAACGTAGTGATTTCGGTAAACTTCCATCGGTGAACAATTAACCGCGCTACCGCGGACGCGTGGTCACAATACTATGGAATATGGTGGCGCTCAATTTGCAGTTCTGACGTCATTTCTAGAGCTGCTAGGAGTTTTGGATCTTATTGGGCACCTCCTGTGGGATGTGATAAACAGGGAAATGTAATAATTTCGGAAAAACCTCCATCGGTGAACAATTAACCGCGCTACCGCGGACGCGTGGTTACAATACTACGGAATATGGTGACGCTCAACGTGCAGATCTGACGTCATTTCTAGAGCTGCTAGGAGCTTCGGATCTTCATGGGCACCTCCAGTGGGATGTGATCAACAGGAAAACGTAATGATTTCTGCAAAATTCCATCGGTGAACAATTAACCGCGCTACCGCGGACGCGTGGTTACAATACTACGGAATATGGTGACGCTCAACGTGCAGTTATGACGTCCTTTGTAGAGCTGCTAGGAGCTTCGGATCTTTTTGGGCACCTCCAGTGGGATGTGATCAACAGGAAAACGTAATGATTTATGCAAAACTTCCATCGGTGAACAATAAACAGCACTACCGCGCACGCGTGGTTACAATACTACGGAATATGTAGACGCTCAACGTGCAGTTCTGACGTCATTTCTGGAGCTGCTAGGAGCTTCGGACCTTTTTGGCCACCTCCAGTGGGATGTGATCAACAGGAAACGTAGTGATTTCGGTAAACTTCCATCGGTGAACAATTAACCGCGCTACCGTGGACGCGTGGTTACAATACTGCGGAATTTGATGACGCTCAACGTGCAGTCCTGACATCACTTTTAGATCTGCTAGGAGCTTTGGATCCTTTTTGGCACCTCCTGTGGGATGTGATCAACAGGAAAATGCAATGATTTCGGCAAAACTTCCATCGCTGAACAATTACCCGCGCTACTGCAGACGCGTGGTTACAATACTACGGAATATGGTGACACTCAACGTGCAGTTCTGACTTAATTTCTAGAGCTGCTAGGAGCTTCGGATTTTTTTTTGGCACCTCCAGTTGGATGTGATGAACAGGAAAACGTAATGATTTCGGCAAAACTTCCATCGGTGAACAAATTAACAAACGCTTTTCGCGGACCCCGTGGTCCCCAATACTATGGAAAAATGGTTTGGGGCTCAAATTTTAGTTTTGGGCGTTTTTTCTAGAGCTGCTAGGGTTTTGGGTCTTTTTGGGGAAACCCGTGGGATGTTTATCAAAAGGAAAAAAGTAAATGATTTTTTCAAAAAATTCCATTTGGTGGGAAAAAATTAACCGCGCTACCGCGGAAAGCGTTTGGTTTCAAAAACTCGGAATAGGGGACGCTCAAAAGTGCCGTTCTGACTTATTTCTGGAGCTGGGTAGGAGCTTCGGATCTTTTTTTGGGGGAAAAAAAGGGGATGTGATTTAAAAAAGGGAAAAAAGTAAAAGATTTCGGCAAAAAACCTTTAAAACGGTGAAAAAATTAAAGCGCTACCCCGGACCCCGTGGGGACCCAATTTCACGGGAAAATTGGGGACGCTCAAAGGGGCAGTTTCTACGTCATTTCTGGGGCTTTTGGGGGTTCGGATCTTTTGGCCAACTCCCGGGCCCGGGGTGATCAACGGAAAAAAATTTGTGATTTCCCGGGAAACTTCCCTGGTGAACAATAACCCCCGCTACCCGGAAGCGTGGTTTCAAAAACTACGGAATTTGATGACCCCTCAACGTGCAGTTCTGGCGGCATTTTTTTTAAAACGGAGGAGCTTTGAATTTTTTTGGGCCCCCCTCCCGGGGGTGTGGGTTTAATAGGAAAAAGTAATGATTTCGGCAAAAAATTCCCCGGGGAAAAAAACCGCGCTCCGCGGACGCGTGGGTTTCAATACTAGGAAATGGGGGGACGTCAAGTGCAGTCCGGGGTCACTTTTTGGCTGGTAGGAGGGTTTGGATCCTTTTTGGAAACCTTCCCGGGGATGGGGATCAAAAGGAAAAATGTTTAAGGGTTTCGGCCCAAAAATTCCCCCGCTGAACAATTTCCGCCCATGTAGACGCGAGGTTTCAATATACGGAATATGGTGACCCCTAAAGTGCGTTCTGACTTTAATTTTTTAGAGCTGCTGGGGGCTTTGGGGTTTTTTTTTTGCACCTCCAGTGGGGTGATGGGAAAAAAGGAAAAACCGGTTTAAAGATTTCGGGAAAAACTTCCCCCCCCGGGGAAAAATTAACCGCGCTACGCGGACAGTGGTCACACTTTCTATGGGGAAAAGGTGGCCCCTCAATTTTTCAGTTTGACTCTTTCTAGGGAAATGCTAGGGTAGCAGTTACAGTAAAAAAAGCCAAAATTTTGAAAAAAATGGCACCCTGCTTTGTATGTAAACAAATTTTTCCCGTTAACCTTTCCCCTATAAACCCCTTTAAAAAAGTATATATATTTGAAAACCCAAAAACATTTGCAATTTTTAAAAGAGCTCTTTTAAAGGGTAAGTAAACTGATATTTTCTGTGATTTTTAGAGTGTGAAACCATGGTAAAAGCTTAAAAAATTTTCAAAAAAATTTCAAAAAAAATTATGATTTGACCCAAAAAAAGCACAATTCTCACACAATTTTTTTTTAAACCTATTTAAAAATTAAAATCTCTATCCCAAAGACAGGAATTAAACTTTTTTTGAAATTATTTGTCCCAAATTAAATTTTTTGCTATCTTACCTTATCTGTGGGGGTTTCCCTTTTTCGCTGTGGGGGAAAAATAAATTTTTTGTGGGAAACACACGTTTTGGGAAAATTTGGTATTTAAAAAAACCCGGGAAAAAAATTTTGATTTTTGGTTTTTAAAAAAGGGGGAAACCTGTATGTAAAACTTTTAAGGATTATCCAATTTTAAATGTTTCATTTATTTTTTATTTTTTATACATATCATAATACGGGTTATTTTTAACAAAAAAATTGCCCCCTGGGGCCCGGCTTCTTCTGTGGTGTGCTAAATAGGGGTTTTGGGTCTTTTTGGGCACCTCCAGGGGATGTTTATCAAAAGGAAAAACGTAATGTTTTTGGCAAAAAATTTTATGGGGGAACAATTTAAACCCCGCTAATGCAGAAGCGAGGGGTTTCAATTTCTACGGAAAATGGGGGAAGTCAACGTGGAAATTCTTTACTCCCTTTCTAGAGCTGCTAGGGCTTTTGGATCTTTTTGGGCACCTGTAGTGGGTTGTGATCAACAGGAAACGTAATGATTTCGGCAAAACTTCATCGGTGAACAATTAACCGCGCTACTGCAGACGCGAGGTTACAATACTACGGAATATGGTGACGCTCAACGTGCAGTTCTGACGTCATTTCTAGAGCTGCTAGAAGCTTCGGGATCTTTTTGGGCACCCTCGAGTGGGATGTGATCAACAGGAAAACATCATGATTTCGGCAAAACTTCTATCGGTGAATAATTAACCGCGCTACCGCGGACGCGTTGTTACCATATTACGGAATATGGTGACGCTCAACGTGCAGTCCTGACGTCAATTTCTAGAGCTGCTAGGAGCTTCGGATCTTTTGGGCACCTCCAGTGGGATGTGATCAACAGGAAAACATCATGATTTCGGCAAACTTCTATCGGTGAATAATTAACCGCGCTACCGCGGACGCGTGGTTACAATACTACGGAATATGGTGACACTCAATGTGCAGTTCTGACGTCATTTCTAGAGCTGCTAGGAGATTTGGATCCTTTTTGGCACCTCCTTTGGGATGTGATAAACAGGGAAATGTAATAATTTCGGAAAAACCTTCCATTGGTGAACAATTACCCGCGCTACTGCAGACGCTAGGTTACAATACTACGGAATATGGTGACGCTCAACATGCAGTTCTGACGTCATTTGAAGAGCTGCTAGGAGCTTCGGATCTTTTTGGGCACCTCCAGTGGGATGTAATAAACAGGAAAACGTAATGATTTCTGCAAACTTCCATCGGTGAACAATTAACCGCTCTACCGCGGACGCGTGGTTACAATACTACGGAATATGGTGACGCTCAACGTGCAGTTCTGACGTCATTTCTAGAGCTGTTAAGAGCTTCGGATGTTTTTGGGCACCTCCAGTGGGATGTGATTAACAGGAAACGTAATGATTTCTGCAAAACTTCCATCGGTGAACAATTAACCACGCGCTACCGCGGACGCGTGGTTACAATACTACGAATATGGTGACGCTCAACGTGAAGTTCTGACGTCATTTCTAGAGCTGCAAGGAGCTTCGGATCTATTTGGGCACCCCCAGTGGGATGTGATCAACAGGAAAACGTAATGATTTCGGCAAATTTCCATCGGTGAACAATTAAGCGCGCTACCGCGGACGCGTGGTCACAATACTATGGAATATGGTGACATTCAACGTGCAGTTCTGACTTAATTTCTAGAACTGCTAGGAGTTTTGGATCTTTTTGGGCACCTCCAGTGGGATGTGATCAAAGGAAAACGTAATGATTTCGGCAAAACTTCTATCGGTGAACCATTAACCGCGCTACCGCGGACGCGTGGTTACAATACTACGGAATATGGTGACGCTCAACGTGCAGTTCTGACGTCATTTCTAGAGCTGCTAGGAGCTTCGGATCTTTTTGGGCACCTCCAGTGGGATGTGATCAACAGGAAAACGTATGATTTCGGCAAAACTTCCATCGGTGAACAATTAACCGCGCTACCGCGGACGCGTGGTTACAATACTACGGAATATGGTGACGCTCAACGTGCAGTTCTGACGTCATTTCTAGAGCTGCTAGGAGCTTCGGATCTTTTTGGGCACCTCCAGTGGGATGTGATCAACAGGAAAACGTAATGATTTCGGCAAAACCTTCCATCGGTGAAACAATTAACCGCGCTACCGCGGACGCGTGGTTACAATACTACGGAATATGGTGACGCTCAATGTGCAGTTCTGACGTCATTTCTAGAGCTGCTAGGAGCTTCGGATGTTTTTGGGCACCTCCAGTGGGATGTGATCAACAGGAATCACGTAATGATATCGGCAAAACTTCCATCGGTGAACAATAAGCGCTAC
>NW_022979676.1:0-22345 GCF_902652985.1 Pecten maximus | reverse complement strand
TGGGGCCGGATATAACAATTAATTGTACAAAATGTTTATCATCATCAAGTGTTGACGTTCTTAAACACGTAACAGCAACGGCGATACTTTAGTTAGGGATCTAAACGGAGATTGACCAGTTATACACGTGATTACTATGGATCCGCCGGGGTCGTTTTAAATAAAAAAAAAAACGATGTCAGTAGTCCCCGAACGTTTATTGCTCCAACACTTTCTCATATGAACACTTCACATTATACGGGGTAAATCATAACAGGGGTTTTTTTTGACAACACCACCGCCGTATTACCAAAAACCCAAGTACACAAATATCCCGACAATATCAGTCGATCTCGGAGCAAGTAAACGGAATAGGGGGGTTTTGTGATAATTACAGGCGTAATACAATAGATAACGATTGATCTGGAGTAAAGAATAATGTTCAAATCCGAGAGCAATAAATGTTGCTTCCAGTAATATTTCCCGTTTGCAAGAACACGTATTCTACCGTACGATCCCACGAGGTCGTGCGCGGTGTTGGACGTTTCATCGATCGATCGCGGGATGGGGTAAGGTAATCCTATACTACTTGTCGAGTGCGCTGATGCGTAACGATCTACGGCCTCTAAATTTAAAAAGGGCATACTGAATTTAAAAACGACACCACTGAGAAACCAATTACACTTAAATACTCAGCCACGTTGAAAACGCTCACTTCACTGAAAAATTCAAACTCGCGCGAGTAAATTCAAGGTTTTAGGGTTTACCAGGCTACAGTTCA
Source organism: Pecten maximus (assembly GCF_902652985.1). Lineage (NCBI taxonomy): Eukaryota > Metazoa > Mollusca > Bivalvia > Pectinida > Pectinidae > Pecten > Pecten maximus. The sequence goes on along the minus strand of NW_022979676.1, from coordinate 21,585 downwards.
AGGTCTCTTTAATTGGTTTGAATATGTTCAAAAAAAATAAAATTTGAATGGTTTTCATTCAAATAAAGAAATTTTTAGTGTGTTTTATTTATTTGTTGATTTGGGAAATTGGGTTTCCCAAATGACAAACTATATTTATTTCAAAAGATAAACATCATGATCATATCCTTGAAATCATAACCAATGTAAACTTCAAAAACATAGAGAGAACTTTTCAGGTGTTGTGACTGACACACCATTGACATGATGTCAGTTGTGTAGGATAGCCAACATAATGGTGAACGGCGATTCTTCTGTGATTGGTTATCTTTGTAAATTCAAAATCAAGGGTTTTTAAAATACAAAAGAAAAACTTATACATTTTATTATTATCGAAATCACAATATGATACAAATCATTTAAAACGACTATATGTGTAAACAATCACTGTCGGAAACATTACCTTTTTATATATCATGATATAATTTAAATAAAGCGTCACGTAATTATGAAATTTAAAATTGTCCGAAACAATTTTGAAAAACGTTAGAAATTTAAGTCCCTGCAAGAAACACATTTACCGCCCTCGAGCAGAAAGTTACACGGACATATTTCACTATTTATGAAAAAAATCATCGTTAAAAGAGTATGAAATCCAAGTTTGTCGCGTTAAACACTTAAACCTAAGACCTATGATATGATTTGGGGCTTAGCTTTAACGGCAAAAAATTCACATTTAGCACCCGAGTCTCGCATTATCTCGTTTCAATCTTGGGTTGCATTAAAGAACGTTCATAGACGTGATTGTTGCGTCATTTTGATCACGTGAGGGAAATGCTTGGCTATGCCTTAGATGAATAAAAAAAAAGTTAGTTAATTATTTAGAACAATTGTGTTACTATACAAACGATATGTTGATCATCTTTACGGCGGGGACTTTGTATAATGAGTAGAGAGGTTTGCAGTTCAATCACAGAAGGAAGGTGATTTTAAAAAAGATATTCTTTCAAGAATTTACAAGGAAATGGATGAAAATAAAGAATATTTAAATTTAAGAAAGGCGGTTTTGTGACAAAAATATATATATATAATATAATTGGCACTATGAGATCCACAGTGGCCTGGTAGTGGGACCAAAAAGCGTAAAATTGATGAAATTTCTAAAATTCCAGATATGAAGAAATTTAAAAATCTTTATGGTTACCCCTAAAATTCGGGTTGTGGACCGGGATAGGGCCAGGACTTTTTTTAGGTTCATTTTCAAAAAAAAAAAAATTAAAAATTTTTTTTTTAATTTTTAACTGAGCGGGAGATGTTTAAAACTAAAAAAAGGAAGTGTAACTTAGAAAGATTATTTACAATTTACCAATTTAATTAAACACCGGGCAATTTGCACATTGGGGTTGACAGGTTTTTTACATTTTTAACCCCCACGGCCAGTCCTTGCAATTGTAGCGGTCCCACTGGCCACTACCTGTTTTACCAACAAAAAAAATTATCCTCCCTCAATCCTTTTTGATTTTCCCGAGGATGTCTCTTGTGGTATCTTCCCCGAACATACAAAGTAAATTGCCAATTTAACAAGATTGACTAAATCTGATGCTCTAATGTTACACGGCCCATTTTGTAACCCGTACGGAAAAAAGTCTGCATCGTCGTGTGGTCAACTTTTAATCAAAAAATTAACTGTGTAAAGGATAAATTACTTTCCCAACGAAAAAAAGAGTACCCTGGTAGTTTCAAAAGTTTTCTATTTTTTAGGGCCGGGTTGGCCCAGTGTTTGGGCCGCACAGATAAAGGGCATTAGTTTTACCCCCTAATTGCCGCGTGCTGTTTCCCGCTTCCGTAAAAAAAACAAGTTAAATTTATCATTTTTTCTGGCAACATTCTGGATTTTTTTAATGGGATTTTTTTTGGGAATTATGAAAAAACAAAGCCCGCTATATCTTTTTCAATTTTTGGGTTTGATTTTAAATTTGAGATTTTATAAATCGTTTGGGAAAAGAATACGGGAACATCCCAAGTGGATCTATTTTTGTCAAAAATGGTGGTCACGTTTTCGATTTAGATAACCCAACTAATTCCCTTTTAAAAAACCAAATTTAAAGGGAAATTTAAAAACCTTTAAAAATTTAACTTTTTCATTTTTTTGATTTTTTGGGGAAAACTATTCTTTTTTAAATCCCTTTAATGTTTATTTATATTAAAAAGTATTAAATCAACCCCGGCTGTGAAAGGAAACGATCACAAATTTTAAATTAAATCAAAATTCATTCTATTTGGGAAAAGGCTTTTTCCCTGCGTAATTTGGGCAGGGGGTTTTTTTTCCTTTGAAAATTTTTTAAAAAAAAAGGCGCACTATACGGGGAAATTTCAGAAGGCATTTTCAAAAAAAAATTTTTTTTTTTTTTTTTTTTTTTCCCCCGGGGTGTCCTGTTCTAATCTTTTAAACCCTAAAAGGGATGGGTTTTGAAATAATTTTTTAAATTAAATTACAAAAAATCACTTTTTTTGGCCCTTATTTAATTTTTTAAATTTAATTTTTTTAAATAAAAGGAGTTTTAAAAAAATAACAAAAAAATGTTTTTAAAAAAGAAGTGGCCTTTCCAATATTTTTTTTTTAAAAGGCCCCACATTTGACAGTGCCCTTGAGTTGAAATGCTGTCGTTTGGGAATTAAAAACTGGTGGGGGTTTACCGACCCAAAATAATATGAAATTTTGTAAATGCACCACCCTTTATTTTAGAGGTTTTTTAAAGGTTTCACCTTTTTTTGGGTAAAATAAAAATACTAACAGGTAATTTTGTGAAGTTTTTAAGATTCATTTTAAACCGGGGTTTATAAAACCCAATATTAATCAAATTTGAAACTTAAATGTCTTAAGATTCACATTTTTGGGCCTAAAAAATTTAAATTTTTTGAAATTTTTCTTTTAAAGTTCATTTTTTAAACCCTTTCCCTCAATGTCTAAACTAAAATTTTGGTTTAAATAAATTTATTAATTCTTGAACAACTCCAAAATTTAAAAAAATGTTATTGTAAAGGGGGAAAGTAAATATAGAATTCTGTAAAATTCCCTTGTTATTTTAAGGCCCTTTTTGTTTGTTTAATGACCCAAACCTTGGGTGTTTGTCATAAATCTGTAAAAAATAAAAAAAATTTTACAAAATTTTACATTTTCATTCATAACAGTTTTTAAAAAAACAAAACCCTTTTTTGGTTCTGTTTAGTTATACAAAAAAAATTTTTAAACCCATGCGGGGGAGGCCATCTGGCAAAAAATTAAAATTACCCCTTAACTAGATAAAATTTAAAAAATAAAAAGCGGGTTTTTTTAAAAACAAATATCCTTCCCTTGCTTCGGGGTTACACTTCCGTTGAAATTTTTTTTTAATGTAAAACAGTTAGGGGTTTGTTTTACAGCATTTTGGCTGAACTAAACTTGGATAAAGGAGTCTTTATTTAAATTTTTTTGGGTTAAGGGAAACCCTTGCAAAAAAATTTTAAATTTTTGATACAGTTATGATATTATTTTTTGGTTACGTTTCAAGGAATGAAGGGAATCATTTTTTTAAATCAGTTTTTTTATTAAAGGTTGGGGCAATTTAAACTTTTTAATTGGAAAAAAATTTTTGGAGGATCTTGATTTTTAACTGGTTTTTGAAAATGTAAACAAGGTTTTAATAAATGCATTTTTGCGGGAGAAAACTTAATTGTGTATTTTGTAATGTAATAGGAGGGTACAGGGTTTAGAAACTAGCATCATACTAAAACCCGGTTTCCCATACATTTTAGCCACAGTGTACTCCGGTCACTTTTTTTTCCCAAAAGAAAATTTTTCGATTTTTTAAAAATTTTTTTTTTAAACGAGTTTTAAAATTGCATTGAAGATTATTTATGATTTATATGTTTTTAATTTAAAAAAAATTAAGATGCTCCCATATCCCCACTTTGAAAAATGTTTTCCTTTTTAACCTCAAATTTATTTTTTCCCCGTAGTGGGAAGCATTTTTTGGGAAGTTTTTTGACATTTTGAACATAAAGTGTTTTTTAAAAACATCTTTAAAATTTTAAAAAGATGGCCCCCAAACCCCAATTATCCCCTGATGACAATGGAAAAAGAAACTTAAGATTTTTTTGGGGAAAAGGGATTACAAACTACGGTACTTTCTTTTAGAGTTATTTTTCAATAAAAAGGCCCAAAATACTGGTGAAAAAAAAGGCGATTTTAAAAGGGGAAAAACGTTAATGAGTGGCTGTTTTTTAAAATTTGAAAAATTGTATGTTTTGTACCTTTTTGTATCCCTGTATAATTTTAAGGTTGTGAAATTGTGGTGGGGGCCCCCAAAATGGGGGAATGGCAGTTTGACTAGCTTGGCTGCTAGCAGCACCCACACCCACTTGGGCCCCCAATTTTTATATATGTATTACACAATCAAGGGAGAAACATTCTAGATTTTTTTTTAAAAAGAAAAAGACGGGTTTTGGTTTTCAATATAAAAAATCATTTTTAAAAAAAATTTAAAGGGTTCAGCTTTTGAAGAGTTTATTTAAAGGGGTGGTCTTTATTGTTTTGTTTTGTTTTAAACCCGGTGAGGGCCCTTGAAAATTTGGATAAAAATAAAATGAAATATATAGCATAAATTTAAAAGGGGGTGTTGCCTCAATCTGGAAGTAATGGGGTTTTTAAAAATGAATGGATCGGGGTTTGGGGTAAGAAAAAACCAATGTTTGTTTTAAATCTACTATCTATTACCAGTTGTTTTGTCCCAAAAACCCCCTTTTTAGTTTTAATCTGGGCTTTAAAAACCAAAAAAAAATTGCTGGTTTGGGGGTCGCACGGGGAAAACAAAAAAAATTAAATTAGATAAAGGGCAGCAGGGGGCTGGAAGGGAGCCCCCCCCAAAAGCTATTGCTTAGGGGATGGAAATTTTTTTTGGGACAAAGGTTTTTTGGGGGGTTCCCAAATGATTTTTTGGGATTTTAAAAGGTGTTTTGTTTTGTTTTAACGGCCATCGGACAAAAGAGCCCTTTTGGGCCCAAAACCCAAATAAAGTTAAGGGGTCCTTGTTTTAAAACGGCAAATTCAAAAAAACTTCTGATTTTTTTAAAAAAAATTTGGAAGGTCTATAGGTTTATTTTTGGAAATTTCATATTTATAAAATTTTATAAAATGCTAAGTGGCTGGGAAAAACAGGTCCCTTTGTTTATTTTTTGGTGACCATTTTAAAACCTTTTCCCTTTGGGGGTGTCTTTTAATCTCTTTTTCCCTTTGTTTCTATTTTGTAAAGGGTTTCAAATAAAAAGTAAACAAAATTTTAAAAATGAATAATGCTAACCCGGGAATTTTGCAAAAAAAGGGTTAATTTGGAATTTTTAAACCTAAATAAATTAGAACAAAAAATTGACATAAAGGATTTTGAAACTTTGGGCATTGACCTACTTTTCAATAATTATATTGGGGCAACGGATAATATCGGGGAGGAAAGGCAGGGGCAAATAAAAAATATTGCAAAATTGGGTCACTGTCCTTCTTTTTAAATAAAATTTTAGGAAAGGGAAAAGGAAATTTTGGGAAATGAGAAAGGGCTTTTGGGATAGTAGGGATTGAAAAATTAGGCACTGTAAACCTACCTTTTTCAATAATTAATTGTGGAACCCCAAAGACATCTAGGATGAAAAAGGCATCCGTAAAAAACATCCCAAACTTGGGTTTAAATGTAAACTACTTTTTTAATCATTATATTAGGGCGCCCCCGGAAAAATAGACATCTGGATGAAAAAGGGCCATAACAATGCAAATATTAAAAAATTTAGGAAAATTTTGGGCTTTTTTTAAATAATGTATCAGGGCGACAAAAATTTACACCTTGAAGGGAAAACCCCATTTGTAACTGATTTTTCAAAATTTGGTCATTTCTGCCCTTTTTTTTAAATAATGATGGGGGAGCATCCTTGGGAAAAAAAAAAATGGCATTTTACGATGAAAAAGGCATGCCATAGGAATTTTGGGAAAAATTGGTCATCAGACTTATTTTTTTCAAAAATTTATTTTTGGCAACAAAAAATTGACACCTAGGATGAAAAAATGAAAGTTGAAAACCGTTTTTTTCAAAATTAGGTCACGTCCCCTTTTTTAAATAATAATAAATGGGGCCCTAAAAAAAGGGAATCAAGGATGGAAAAGAAGCCGAACTGAATCGAAAAAATTGGCCCACGGTGACCAAATTTTTTTAAAAAATTAAAATTTGGGGCCCTTTTGGCACCTTTTTTTTTTTTTATTTGTTTTTTTTGGGAAGAAAAAAAAACCCTTTATACATAAATCCAAACAAATCAAAAATCCCCTTAATTTTTAAATTTACATCATAGAATTCTTTCTTTTAACCTTTTAATTTTGTCACCTCCATTAAGAGGCTACTTAAAAACACTTGCAAATATTTTAATGACATAAAAAAACAGTTTATACACTACACTTCCTACAGTTCCTGTATTTTAGAAAAAAACAATACCCCAAATAAATAAAAAAACTCGCACCTTCCTCCCACCTAATTCATTTAACAGCGTAAAAAAATTTTTTTAATATTACAGTACACATAAAAAAAACCCAAATCTTACCATGAAATCACTTACCACAAAACCAGAAAATAAAAAAAAGAAGAAAGAAAAAAAAAAAAGAAAAAAAAAAAAGGAGGAGGTTTGGGAAATTCCGAAAAAACAATTTTTTTACGAAAAAGAGAGAGAAAAAAGGAAAGGAAGAGGGGAAATAAAGGGGAAAAGGATGGAGAGACATGGCAAAACCTAGATATAGGCCCCTATGACATATCAGGGCTGGGGGTCATAAAACCAAAAAATTATATAAAAAAAAGATGGAAAAATAATTAAAACCAATTTTTCAACGGGATGAAAAAAATAAACATGTTTAACCCAAAAAATTTGTTTTATTTTTTCCCTTTTTTTTTTCCCCAAATTTTCCCAAATTTTTTTTTTTTAAAACCCCCTGGCTTTTCTTGTTGGTAATGAATTCTGTATTTAAAGTGATCAAACTTAAAAACAAAAAGGGATTGAATTTTAGCGTTTTTAGGGAAAACATCAAAAAACCATAAATTAGTTTAAATTTAGTAAAAATAATTAATTGTCCACTTTAAAAGCTGGTTTGGTTGTTAACCCTTTTTTCCCCCCAAATAACAAAGTTTTTTTATTTTTTGGAAAGGGAGTAAAATGCAATCAAACAGTTCCTTTCAAAGCTTTCCAAAAAATTTTTTTATTTCCCTCACACTCCCAAAAAAAAATTTCCCAAAAGGGGTTTTTCTCAAACCGATGGAAAAGGGTTTTTAAAAAAAAGGGGTTTTATTTAAAAATTTTTGGTTTTAAACGGGAGAGAGTTGGTTGTTAGAATTTTATGAAAAATTCCCTAAATTGTCCCAAATGAGTTTAAAATTTTTTGGGTTATTTAAAAGGGAAAGGGTTTTAAAATAGTTTTTCCAACCCATCTTTATATTCAAAGTGCCCCCCCCCATTTTTTTTTGGGCCCTTTGGTTTAAGTGTTTTTTTGGGGTATTAAATAATTCTATTTCTTTTCCACCCCCTGTTTTTCCAAAGGGAACGAAATATGTGTTGGCAACACAGGAAAAACCCAATTCAATTCACTTGTACCCAAAAATTTTGTAAATTTTTTAAAAGGGCAGAAAAATTTCCATTAAAATTTCAAAAAATTTTTTAATTTAAATCAAATTAAAAAATTTTTCTTTGAGAAAAAAGTTTTGGGAATCTGATATTTTTTTAAAAAAATCAAAATCAGAAAAAAACCCCCTTTTTCATGCCATTTTGAAAAAAAACAGTCTCCCCCCACCAAAATTTCTTAATTGTTTTTTGTACCATACGGGTTTTGTATGGTAAATCTCCTTTGACTACTTTTTTAAAACCTTTTTTTCCAGTCTTGACCATGCCCCTGGGCAAAATTTTTCCAAAATATTTTCCCTTGATATTTTTTGACTTATTTTTAAAAAAGTTTCCTCCGTTTTTAAAGAGTTTATTTAAATTTCCCTTTTTTGAAAACAGGGGTTTTTCCATTTTTTGAGGATGAATATAATTTTTTTAAACCCAGCTAAGTTTTAATAAATCAAAAAAATTGTAAAATTTTTTAAAATTTTTAAACCCCACCTTTATTTACCCCCTGCTTACAACAGCTTTTCCCCTTATCTCTTTACTTTTCCCCCAAAATTTAAAAAATACGGAATTGATTTTTTTTATTTTTTTTTCCCATCGGGGTTAGGTATGTAAAAAAATAAATGTAAAATTGTGATACCCAAAAGGGTTTTATAAGGGGTTTTTTCCCTTTTGGTTTGTTATGTTTCCCCTTTTTCCAAACATTGTTTAACTTTTGTTTAAACTTTTTTTTACCCAAATTTCTTTTTAAAAAAAATTTTTATGTAGATCACACAGAAACCGTTTCCTTTAATAATAAAAACCCCTCTTTTTCCCCCCCTTTTAAATTTTATATTCAGGAAAAAAAATTTTCCTGGCTAAATTTTTAAACCTACCTTTAATCTCGGTTTTATCAATTTTTTTTAAAACCAAAATTTAGATGCAAACATATTAAATTTTTCCCTTTTAAAATTCTTTCAGAGCGGGCCCCGTTCCATTAAGTAAAATAAGTTTTCATTCATTTTGCGATAGAAAAATATTTTTTATTTAAATATTACACCATGTATATTCCTTTATTCCTAAATCAAATCGAAAGGGATTTTGCACTTTAAAATGAAGATGAAATGTAAGGGGCCCGGGCCCCCTGTCAAACCTTTTTTTTTTTTAAAAAAAAAAACGAAAGTTTCCCCCTTTTTATTTCCCGGGGGCCCCCAAATTAAAATTAAAAATTTTAACCCATTTAAAATTTTTTTTTCCCAAAAACCAAAAAATTTTTAAAACTTTAATTAAAAATTCCGGGAAAGCCCGGGAAGCCGAAAGGCCTTTTAAAAGTAAACCTTTTAAAACCCTTTCCGGGGAATGCCCAATTTTCTTCTGTATATTGCTTAAAAAAAATTAAAAGGGCCTAGTTTTTTTCCCCTATTACCCTCCCCCCCCAAAAAAAATCCGGTTTGACCCTTTCCCTAAAATTTTTTTTAAAAAATTTTGTTTAATTCTTGGTTTTACCCCTTGATGATTTTTAATAATTTTAAATAGTTTTTATAGGTCTCCAAATTTTCTTAAAAAAAATGACGGGGTTTTCCCCCCCTTTTTTGGGGAAATGAAAGTTTTTTCCCCCAAGGGGCGTTGTGTAATAGTTTATTTCCCCCCTCCTATACCCATAGTTTAGAGATCGCAAAAATAAGTTCCTAACTCTTCCAAAAAAATTAAAAAAATTCTACATTTGTACCATCAACCCGGGGCTTTTGTTATTTTTTCTTTTTTTTCAAAGTTTCCCCGGGCCTCTTTACCTGAATAAACCCCTTCTAATTTTATAGACTCCGGGAAGCGGTTTTTTTGGAATATTCTCAAAATCAAGTATAGAATCTAGATTTTGGCGTCTTCTGGGTTTTTTAAAATATAGATTTTTAAATAAAAACTTAATTTTGTAAGATTCCTCTTAAATTTGGGTTTTAATTTACCATTGTAAAGGAATTTGGGGAAAAATTTAAATTTTATAATTTCTTTTTTCAAAACTAAAAAAAAAAGGGGGTTGGTTTCCCCCCTTCTTTTCCCTTTTAGCCCTGGATCTTCAAAAAACCCTTTTAACTTTTTACTTTTTTCCCGGGGCCCTTTTCTGATTATAATTTTGCAAAATTTAGATATTTTGTTTTTTAACTTTTTTAAAGGGAAAATCTAAAAGCTTTTTTTTCTTTCAAATTTTTTAATTTTTTTTTTATATACGCATGGATATTTTTTTTCCCTTTATTTTCTTAAAAAAGTCTCAAAAAAAAGTTGATCATAAATAGTCATCGTAGTTCGAATCGGGGATTCAGTATAATTTTCAAGTTTAAAAACTGGGAAAACAATATTGTTTTTTTTTTTTCAAAAATAAGGGTTTTAAAATCTACATTATATATTCTTGGGCCATAAGTAGGAAAATTTTTTAAATTCCACAACCCTTTACCCTTTTTTAAATTTTTAAAGGGTTTAAACCATTTTTTTTGGGAAAACGAGTGATCTGAACTTTAACCTTTTTCCCTTTTGGGAAGAGTTTTTTACGGTGATATTAAATTTTGGGAAAAACAAAAAAAATCTAATCTTGACTGTTTAAAGGGTTTGTTTTTCTCCATGTTTTACCCAAAATTATTTCTGGGGGGCTCCCTTCAAAAGATATCAAATTTAAATTGTAAAAAAAATAGTTTCAAAAATTTTTTCCCTACCCCTTTTGGTTTTGTTCACAGATCTTCCCTTTTATCATAGTCTATATTTTGGATTGATGACAAATTACCCTGGGGGGAACCACAAGTACTAGTTTTTTAAATATTTTTTTTTTACAAATTTCTAAAAATTTTCCCCAAATTTTCCCCAATAAAAGATCAATTTTAAAAACCCAAAACCCCAGTCCTTTTTTTTCAAAACCGTATCTAATTTTTAATTTTTCCAAAAATGCTTTTTTTCGACGGTAAAACTTTTTCTTGAATCAAAATCCCAATTTAATGCCCAAACCTTTTAAAATTCATCGCGCATCTAAAAAATCATGAACACATATTTTTTCATGACTATCTAAAATTTCCCCCCCGACTCTAGAAATGCCCGACAGGGTCTTTTTTTTGTTCCCCACTGCCCAAATTTGCTCCTCGAATTATATTGCGGGCAACCCAAAGTTTTGTGAAAATCGCCTAATTTTAAAAAACTAAATAAAACGAATATTGGGGAATTCGCCTCGGGCGGTTTGTGCAGGGCCAATCCCAGCACTCCCCACCCCGTTTAACTATTTTAAACCTGGAAGAAACCCTTTCCTGCCATCGAGCCCCCCCTACCCTCGATTTTGGGGGGCCTCGCCTAAGGGTTTACCAAAAAAACACGAAAATTTAGGGGGGGTCGGTACCGACTAAAATTTACAAAACGATTCGTTTTTCCAAAATTTAAACCCAATTTTCGGAAATAAAAAAACTACTTTTAAACAAAATTTCATACTTTAAAATTTTAAAAAATTGTTTTTAATTTAAAAAAGGAAGGGTTTTTATAAAAATATATAAAGGAGATTTTTGCAAAAAAAGTATTGGAGAAATTTCCCAAATCATCTATTTATTTTTTAAAGGGTTTTCCCCTTTTAAACGAAAAACGATAAAAAATTGTTTTTTTTTTAAAACCACCAAAAAAGAAGGGCAAAAAACCCCCTAAAAATGGGTTTGGCCGAGTCCCGGGAGTATCGCACATGAAGTAGGGGCGATTTGAAACCTGCCCCGACGACGCTAATCACGTTCGGTCAGTAAAGCTTTTTTTGGAAATTAAGTTATGACGGTCAAAGGTTTTAACGGGGTAAAGGGGAGGGTTGGAAAGTAGAAAGGGGGGGACAGGGGAAACCAAAATCATTTACAAATATTTTGAAACGTTTGGGGAGAGATTTGAGGTTGTAAAATTTGGCAAAAATTTCCCGCCGAGAAGTGGGAAAACCCAAAAATAAATTTTTATTTAAAAAAAAAAAAAATAAAACATAGTAAAATTTGGCCCCTTAAAAAATAAACCGGGGGGTTTTTAAACCAGAGGGTGTAATAATCGGCCCAAATCACCAAAAATGTAATTTAGTTAGGTTTTACCTTTTTCTTACTCGTTCCCAAAAAAAAGAACCAGCATCAAAAAATTTAAACTAAAAAAATGGGGCCATTTCTTTCGAAAATTTAAATTATTCAAATAAACATCCCCAACAATACAACATTTCCCGGGAAACCCGGGTTTTGTGAAAAAAGCCAAAACCAAAACGTACAAAAAATTAAAGCTTTTATATTCTATGAAAAACCCCGCTTTAGTCATGAAGGACATTTATTTAAAAAGTAAATATTATAATCATCATGACTACAAATATAAATCTTTCCCCCCCGTATAAAACCAGTGAAAAAAGGTTCTAAAACAAACTTCTACATAAAACAGATTTTACCCCTTTTTTTTACATTCATGGTTCAGGGTTTCAAGGACGTTTAAAATGCTTGGGGAAAAGGACAAAATTTTATATACGATCTTTGTCAGTGAAATTATTAAAAGTGATTCGCAAAATTTAAAAAAATTTTTCCCTTTCTGTAAGGAAAAAAACCCTGGGTATTTAAAAAAAAAACCTTTAAATTTTAGCCCCTTTTTTTTAAGGAAAAAACACAAAAAATTTTTTCCCATCTTTGACTACCAAAAAATACTAAAATTTAAAAACTCTTTAATGTTTTTTCGGTAGGGTTTTTTTTTTTCCCCCCAATTTTTATGTTTTTTTTTGTTTTTTTTTTTAAATTGTGCTTTATTAGGAAGTGATGAGACCCGGGTTTTGGTTTTTTTTTTTTTGTTTTAAATTGTGTCCAAGTCAATTTTTCATTTAAAAAAAGGGAAATTTTAAAAGATGTATAACATGTTCGGGGGAATACAAAATTTCTAAATTTTTGGAATTTTTTTTAATACAGTTTAACCCTTTCCCAGGTGTGAAATTTAGGGGCCCCCAAGTCCCAAAACCCCCTGGACTGCCCCAAACGGGTTTGCCCGTGTTTTTTCGGGTTTTTTAAATCAGCAAAAACGGCCCGTGGTCACGCTTTTTGGGGGTTTCTGGAATTTAAAAGGGGGAAACGAAAAAAAAAGGGTTTTCCAGGTTTTTTTTTACTAAATTGAGTTTTGAATTTTTTAAGGGATTGCTTTTATACATAGGGAATACATTTTTTTGAAATAAAACACATTATTTTTGGAATTAAAGTGGTTTCTTTTTCATAAAAAAGTAAAAAATCATATCTAAAACGTTTTGTTATAGAAAAATTTAACCCAAAATTCCCCATTCATAAAATGAAAAACCCATGATGTTGAAATTACTTTTAAACTTGTCTGGGATTTACGGGACCCTTTCAGGGGACACTTTTTATCAATTGGGGGACAAAAACCCAAAAAATCAAAAATAACGGTATAATTTTTTTTTGGGGCTAAAAAAAAAACCCCAAAATGATCAGCATTTTTTTCCCACATTTTTAAATTAAGTTTTAAAAATTTGGGGTTATAAAAGATTAAAAACCGAAATCAATCGTAAGGTGAAAGAACAACCCTGTCAGGGCCCCCCATAAAATGGCTATAAGTAATCTTTAAAAAAACGGGCGGTTTATTCAAATGTCATAATTTAAAAACCCCCCTTTTAAAATAAAAAAAAAATATGAAAAAAATTTTTAATAAAAGTTATAAAAACGACCTGTTATTAGAAAATAAAAGGGTGATAAAACGCTGTATTTGGCCCGTTATAATAGAAAATTAGTAAATTTTTCAGGGTTGGGGTTTTGGCTCGAGGGGAGAAAAAAATTATTTGGATGCTAATTTTTAAATTTTTGGCCCCGGGTTTAAAAAAATTTAATTCCCGGGTTTTGGGTTAAGCATTTGTTATTAACTAATTCACAAATAAAACTCAGAGATTTTAATTTCGCACTTTCCTTTTTTTTTGTCTTTTTCGCATTTTCAGGAAAGGGTTTTTTCACTTTTTTTTCAATATTTCCTATTGGGGGGTCCGATCGTTTTAAAAAATGTGACGTCACGGGTCAAGGCCCAAAAAAAGGGGGGGTTTTGGGCTTTGGGTTTCGGGTTTGGTTTTGGAGAAAAATCCCAATTACTGGGAAAAGGGGGGCGGCCGATTTTGTTTGGGGTTTTTCCCTGTTCCTTGTTTTTAATCAATACCAATAACACCCCTTTAAAATTTAATTTTCATTCGGGACACTTTAAATATTGAAAGAAAAATTAAATTCGTTAAAAAAATCCCAACCCACAGTTTTACTGTTTTAAACCCCGGGTTTAAATAAAATGAGGGTTTTAAATTTATATGTATACATGAAAATTCGAGGGTTTATGCCTGTTTTTAAACCCTATTTAAAATTTAAAAACCTAAGATTGATTTTTAAAAGGGGGGAAAGTTTAAAGGGAATTTAGCATAAAAGGGGAAATGTGATAAGGGCGGGGAAAAAGTGGGTTAGTTTGTTTAGGCAGTATTAGGGTTATTGTTTTGTAAACAAATTTTTGTTAGACATAAACCCCATTTTTGTAAAATTTATTGTAAATTTTTATTTCCCTTCTTTGGGTTTTCCCTTTCTTTTTTAAAAATGGAAAAATTAAAGGTAAATGTCCATTGTTTGGGGTAAAAATTGGGTTGAAAAAAATGTTTGGGAGGAGGGGGTTTAAAAAAATAAGTTGTAAAATTTCCCCTTTCCCTAATCCCTTACTTTTTGAAGAAATAAAAAGTTTTTAAAAAAAAAAAACCCCCAATTTGTTGTATATTTGGGTTTAAATTACTTTTTATTTTAAACATGATTCCAAAAAGGGAAAATATGTAAAAACATATTTAAATACTTCCCTTTCTATAGCTTTTTTCCCTAAATTTTTTTCTTTTTATTTAGAAACAAAAATTTGGGGAATCCTATGATTCGCAAAAATCGCTCGGCGACTCTCATCGGCAAACTTTATCATTTTTTTGACCATTCGTGTACAGTGGACCCCCCGAAAACCCGGGCGGGGTTAGCCCGGAAAAACCCCAAAAAAATCCGAAAGGAAAAAAACGGGCCCGGTTTTCCCCGAAACCGTTATTTGACTCCCCCAATAAGGAAATTTCGGGAATTTTAAACCGGGGGAAAAACCCCTTTTGGGAACGGAAAAAATTTTATTGGGAAATTTTTAAAAAAAATGGACGTTTTTTTTCCCACGAGGAGAAAAAAAAATGTGGGAGAAAGTAAACAGTGTGACAGCTTTTTACAAAGACTTTTGTTTGGACACTTGGAATAAAGGACCGCGCCTTTAAGCCCCGGGTTTTTTTACCTGTGTTTAAAAAGTGCTTTTTTTTTTTAAAAACGGTACCAAATTTTTCCTTGGGGTTTTTTTAAAAACTTACAGTTTTTTAAGGATTTTGTATCCCCTGGTCTGCTTTTATAAACTTGACGTACAATATCTATTAAGTTTTTTTACAGAGGGCCAATTTTTTATGGGAACACCTATGCTTTTTCAAATTAGAAAAGGTTTTTTCGGACCAAACATCCAGTACTTGTCCCAAAATTTAAATAAATCCCCAAATACATGTAATAAATTTATGACCGGTAATTAAAAAATCATAACACTTGTTTTGGGATTAAACCAGGATATGGCTTTGTAACACCGTTCGTAAAACACGATCTTTAAAAAATGCACGTTTTAAAATTTACAAAATTTTCCGTTTTAAAAGCAGTGAACCCCAAAAACGGGGTTTTGATAACAAAAATTAGCAATAGTCGTTTTGTACAATCAGCTCAATTTTTGGGTTAAAAGGGTTCAATAATTATCGCTTTCCCGGTATTCCCCGGCTGGGTAGCGTATTTTTAATACTAGTTGGGGGTTTTCTGGTACGAAAAAATCTAAAAAAACGGGGATAAAGGGAAAGGTTGAAAAACCCGGGGTCTTTTATTTAAGGTATTTAACGTTGTGAAATTTTCTATTTGGGTTTGTAAACCCCTGGGGACGTGACAAATGGTGGGGGTTTGTAGGACACATATGCCCGCTATAAAAAAAACAACTTTTACCCTTTAAAAGTTCTTTTAAAAACAAAGTTTATTTTTCTTTCTACAAAAGAAATCAAAAATCAATCAGAAAAAATAATATATTTATTTTAAAAAATTGACAATTAGCGGTTTATGGGAAAGTCCCGGGGTTTTATGTAATCAAGGGGATTAAAATCTTACACACAATTTTTTTTTTACCCGGTAAAACGAAATTTGGCAGTCCGGGAAAATCTTAAACCCGGCCGGTTTTGGGCTGGGAACAAGGTTTTGGGTTTCGAGGGGCCCTGTCCCTCAAAAAATTTTTAATACAAAAAGTTTGATTCAAAGGGCCGGAGGGCCCTAGACATTTCTGACGGTATTATAAAGATGAAAGGGTTTTTTTATAAATCCAAAATAATTGTGCATGTTTCATTTTTGTAGTGTATTTATTTAGGGAAAAAATTCATTGTTTGTGTAGGGGGGGGGGGGGGGGGGGACCAAAATTGTAAAATATTGTAGGTTTTTTTTCGAAACCCATGAGAACCAAAAAATTTTAATAAAATGTAATATCCCAACCCTACTCCCCCTTTTTTGTTTTATTTCGGGATTATCCAATACAGCTTTCCCGCTAAAATGGACGCCCAATTTCCGGTAAAACTCACAATCCCGACGGAAAAGCGGGGAAAGAAATTTTTTAAAGTTTATTTGTCTCACAAGTCCGGGAATTTTTGATTCCAAACCGGGCCCCCAAATCGGAAACGAAAAGTTTTGTTAAGTAAAAATTTCCCGAGTAAACCGGAGTTTTTTTTTTTCAAAATAGATAAAAAATCTGAGTTGGTCACCCCCCTTCGGGCGGTGAACCGGTATAGGGTTTGCGGGCGTTTTAAAACCAGAGTAGTCCCTAGAAAAACCCCTGCGAGTCTTAGGGCCCCCCCCTTTTAACCCCTACCCTTTAGTTTTTTTTAACGGTACCTTTGGTTTTTTTACAGCGATCGGAATTTTTTTAAAAAAAAGGATTTAGAACCGGGCCCTTTTTTTTGGTTTTAAAAATTTATTCCAAATTTAATCCCTTTCGATTTTTAAATGTGAAAATGAAATCATACAATGTGTATTTTTAAACTATTTTTTAAAATTTCAAATTTAACGAAAGTGAACCCCAAAAATAAAAATGTTAAAGACATCAGATGTTTTGACTTTCTGACGGCAAATATCGAAGGAAAAGGTGGTGTGTGGAGTTACAATTGTTGTATATTGCAAACTTAAGGAAAAATGATAAGAGTTTAAAAAAAAAAGTAATTTTAGGCGATTTTCTAGAAACCCTGCTGTAAAAAAAATTTTAAATTCCCCGATTATGAATATAAAGTTTTCCCCAAGTTAGGGATTTCGAATCCATAAAGCTATATTAAGGGTTATCACTGATCATATTAAAAGGGGAAAAAATCTTATATTTTTACACAAGTTTTTAAACAAATTTTAAATTCTTTATTGACTTTAGGGCCCTACGGCCCATAAGTCCCTTTTAACAAATTAAATTAAATTTTCAGGTGTTTCACAAATTGGAAATTAAAAAAATCGGCTTGGAAAGACGACCCCCCTTTTTAAAGCTTTGCTGTAATACTTGATTAAAAATAAGGTTTAAAATAAAAAATGAATTGAAAATTAAAATTTAAAAGATTTTATTATTAAAAAAATTTTTTTTTATGAAAAAGTTTAAAACATGATAGTCAAAAACCCCATCTTTTTTTTTTACAAAAACTTTCTATTTAAGTTTTATTTTATAATGACTAACTGGGTTTCACTATACATAACAAAAAATGCACAAAAAGAAGTCGGTTTTAACCCGTTAAAAAATTTAAAGCCCAAAATATTATAAAACCCCCGGCCCCTCATTTTAAAGTTGGATACGAAAAACAGATTTGCAAAACTACAAAACTTTTTACCACTTTGTTATTTTCACAAAAACGCGGGGGGAAGTTTTGGAAATGATTTTAAACGTGTTTAAAAATTGCGGGTTAAAAAAAAGGCAAAAAAACCATATTACCATTTCATTTCTTTAAATTTTTTTTTTTTAAATATACCCAAAAAAAAAAACAGTTTAATATTCGTTTAAAAAACATCATAGAATACGGGCTTGCGAGACAATAATGGGTTTTAATTTAGGTTTTTTTTCTATATCCATCAGAGAAATTGTATAAACACAAGTCTCTAATCTCATTGATGGTCCAACCCGTTTTTAAATTTTTTATTATAAGGGTTGGTTTTATTAGAAACTCGGATAGTGTAAAACCCTTGGGAATTTCAATATTCCTTATATATAACCCCCCGGGGGCGTATATAGGTTTATTTTAAAAGGTCTCGGATGGCCGGGTCGTTCCAAAAAAGAGTCCTTGAGGTTCGGCAAAAAACCAAAAAAGTTGAACCCGACAATAAAAGTTTAAAAAAAATAACGTTTTTTACCTTCGAAAAAACTTATATTGTAGGACTAAATTTTCTGTCAGTTAAATACCAAAAAAACCCCCCGCCCCCTTTTAGTTTATCCCCCAACCCAAAAAGGGGGCGGGGGTTTTCCCCGTTTTTCCGGGTAAAGGGAGGAAAACCCCCCACAGGTTTTAATTTAAATGCCCCAGGGTTGGGGAATCAAAAAACTGTCCAGGTGTCCTTTTTGAAATGGATGACAAGAGGTTTTTATACCAAATTCTTTCTTTTTTTTAATCAAACCAAAACAAAAAAAATATTTTTAACGGTCACGTGGCCCCAAATTAGATATATAAAATACAAATTTTAAAATCATAAAAAAATTTTCAAGTTTTCATTAAAAATTTTATTAACCCTCCAGACTTTTGAGACACAATTTTAGTAAAAAGTTTCTGTTAAATTTGGTAAAACAGGATCTTCTGCATAATCAGATGAGGAAAAAGCTAAAAAGGGGTGAAGACATCAATTGATAAAAGAAAAGAAAGGGTTTATTGGGTTTAATTCTAAAAAGTTTTGGACAATAATTGCTTTCTCCTAAAAAAAAATTTGCCTAATATCTAATAAAACTCCAGTTTAAATTAAAAAAAGGGGCTCGTCTTCTACTAATCCCGGGCTGCCCAAAAATTTCCTTTCCCCCATGTAATGCTAAGGGAGGACGAGAATTTCCGGGCCCGTCTCTGTTTAATTTCAAATTTTTCCCACAAAGGGAATTGGCTAAGGTTTGCCTATGCTTAAAATTTTCAAAAAATTATATATATATTTTTGGGTAAAAAACTTTAAACGTACGGTAAATAGTAGGGTTAATGCTTATTGAACAAAATTTTTCCTCAATTTTAAAACAAAAAAATGAATCGGGGTTTGTGAAGGGAAAACCTTATTTTTTTGGTTTCTTATGTATTGATGACAAGCGCACATTTAATAAAAAAAAACTGGAAAAATCGCAAAAAAAGGGAAGTATCGTATGTGATATCAAAATATTGATATTTTCATTTAGGGGGATATACATTAGGGATGTACTTTCGGTTGTGTCGCATATTTTTAGCTTGGGCCCTTAAATTTGAGTGGTACCGACATCGAAATATAGGGGATTTTGGTTTGGACCGCTTCCCGTGAGCCTCCCAAGGTTTTAGGCTAGCCCGGGGGGTCGATGGTTTAGGATGGCTGCTTTTCCAGGTAATTTGTCTACGGCTGGGAGTGTGGATTTCCCCGCGACAGACCGCCCCCAGGCGATCTCGCAATATTCGTCCCTGACGGGTTTTTTATTAGGGCGATTTTCACCCAAAATGAATTTGGGTCGTCAATATTTGATTCCCCAGGAGCAGAAATTTCGTAAGTGTAAAAAAAAACGGACCCCTTTTGGACATTTTTCGCTGTCGGGGGGGAAAATTTTCGAATGTTCCATGAGAATTTTCGAAAGTCAAAAACTTTTTGATGTCTGAAAAAAAATAGCGTAAAATTCATGATTTCTAAAGCCCCATAGAATTGACGGTGGTCATGTTAAATTTTGGGTATGATCACAAAACTAGCTTTTTACCGTCGAAAATAGCCATGAAAAATTTAAATTTAAAACGTTTGCTGGGGAAAAAAAAAACTGGGTTGGGTTTTTTTAAATTTAAACTTTTTTTTTAAAATTGGGTGAAATTTCAGGGAATTTTGTAGAAAATTTAAAAAACTAATTAAAAAAAAATTCGTGTTCCCCGGTTTGGGGGGGAAATCTCCACATAAAAATTACCCTTTATTTCCCAAAAAATCAAATGGTTTCATAAAATTCGTGAACCTGGCTCATTTAATTTGGGCCCTAAAATTTTTATAATTTTGGGGAATTGTATTTTTTTTAACTCAACTGAAATAGCTAGAAAGTTCCCTGTCAAAAACTTTTTTAATTTTATTTCCCTTTTAAAAAAAAGTTTTATTTAAAAATTCAATTTCCCCTTTGGCCCTTTTTACTAAAAGAAAATTAAAGAACAGTCCTCGCCCATTCACTCGTATAATATTTTCTTTTTCCTCTGTGAAGTGTGTATCCTGTAAGCAATATATGTATAATTTTTAGATCTTAGATAGGAAAACGTATCCTTTCTCTTAATATATTCCCCCCAGGCCCTGACAATTAGCTGTTAAGATATTTAAATCACTCATCTGTTATGCTCATAAAGTTAACTATACAAAGGTTACTCACAGGGGCCTGCAATGAATAATAATGAAGATAGCAACAATCCAGACTCAAGACCAATATACAATTTTATTTAATATTGATCTCGAGCCCGGACCGCTACCTCCACTACTACTCACTACAAACTCCTGTGGGACAATTGTATCATACATGTTTGTCAATGCTAACATTAGCGGGTGAACGTTAGGGTTTACCATCGTAGAAGAAGGATAGCTGAAAAGGTGGAAAGACAGACAAAAGAAAAAAGATAATGTAAAACAAACATTGGTGGTTACTTGGAAATCAACTACTGCTAACTCGCCTCACAGCCATTCTTCATCCGTACTAGACAGGAAGCCAATATTTACCGGAAGTACATTACTATTATATAAAACATACGGGTATTTTATCCGGACTTGTTAAAAAATATCAATTAATAAATAAATAAAAATAACACCATTTTAGCAATATTTTAAACAGGTGTTTTGACAAGCAACATCTTTTATTCTTATAAAGCGTTTACCATCACCATATCACAGAAATTACTTCATATACAGTGTCATGACATTACGCGTTGACTGCCCGCGCCGGAAGGGAGTGTCTCAACGAAAAATACGACTTACACTTTGCTGATATGACCAAGTGTAAAAATAAATTCCGTAATTTATTAATATAACTCTAAATTTAATAGTTAATTACACTTTTGCTCCCATGTGTACATATTTTAAATTACATACGCTTTTAAAAATAGGATTGTAAAACATGGAATCGACTTCCACAATCAGTAGTAGATTCCCCGTCCAGACGGGGGCATCTCAAAATGATAATCGATATATTGCATATGCATAGGAAATAACTTGTGATATTATTGTCATGTACTAAATAAAAAGAATATAGCCATATTGACATTATTGCATCGCAATTTGTCCTCTAAAAAAAAAAAAAATCATAATTTTTGCTTTCTGATTCCGTACGATACGGCCATTTCAAAATCTTTTACCGATAGTTCAAGTGTGAAATAGTACACATCAATATAACCATGTAATCGCCTTTTATGCAGTCTGTACCATTAAAAGACTATGAATCATTTGCTTATACCGAAGTAGGCTCTTTTGAACAAAATTGCATTTATGTTCAACAACTCGCATTCATAAGACTATGTACAAAAATAAATCCAGTGTACATATAAGATACACTGAACGAAATCTACAGATTTGAAAAAAAATTATGATGATTTTCTTTATTCATAATATACAGTATTAAATAAACTTCAGAATTTGTTACAGAACCACATTAACGTAGTAATATTCAGGGATAGCCTACTGACAAAATTCTTTTGCCGATTTCGTAACT
>NW_022979675.1:0-8994 GCF_902652985.1 Pecten maximus | reverse complement strand
GGCACAGTAGAACACAAAGCATGATAATGTACATGATGTGCACAGACAGGTAGACAGAACGGACGGAACGAGAGGACATTTTTGTTTTATTTTGTTTTAAAGTCCTATTAACAGCAAGGTCATTTGAGAATCGTTGCCAGGGTTTTTGAGGTGGATGGAAGAAAGCCTGGATACCCGGAGGAAAATCACCGGCCTACGGTCGAAGTACACTACTTACTGCCGCATGTTGGTTTTTGTCGAACTCGCGAAGAGTGTTATTTTCTTTGTGTACTGAATTAGTATGCCACAAATATTTATATCTTTGAAAATAGCATTTTTTTTTGTATTTTTTTTTCAGGACAGTGTTCATATTTGAGCATATTCGGAGTTATTGTAAAATAATCTATGAGACGAATTATCTTTTTTCTTTTAAAATTTCGGCCTCTTCAGGGCCTAGATAATCATTGAAAATAAACAAAAATTTTCTATCCACAGTAAAATTTTAATGGTAGGTGTAGGCACCACATTAAACAAATTTTTTCCAAAATGAATTTTTTTTCAAAATCAAAAAAATAAATGTTAAAAACTGAGATTTTGAATACAAACCATAAATCTATAACATATAAAGATTCTTATTTGCGAAAAAATTGTTTGTTAGTTGCAACGGATAATTTCATAAAATGACCGTAAAGTTGCATCATCGGGCTATTTGCAACTTTCGAGGGGTGTTTTCCTGCATTCATATCATTTTTTAGCATAGAGCGCATCGGAAGACCAACTTTTACAATGTCTAATTTTATTCTATGTACGAAAAGACAACTAAAATCCGATGCGCTGGTATAGAAAATTGAAAAAACGTAGTTGATAAAACATTTAATTTAGCATTAACTAGACTGACTACTAAATGAAAACATAAACTTCACATTCCAGTCAGTCCGCATAGCTCATATGGTAGACCATCAATTATCAACCGGAAGGTTTGGAGATCGAATCACTAAGTTGTATCTTATTAATATTATTTTTTCTAAGAATGATACCTTTTGATTTTCTTGGTCGTATTTGAAAGATAGTTTTAACATTAAATGCATATTTGATATGAAGTATTTAGTATTAAAGATAGAAATGTGAGATAGAAAATGTTCCACTTGGATAAAAACAGAGTGAAATCATAACCTATTACTCCGTACATTCAAAGTAAATTTAAATGAACTGTAGAGTCGACAACAGGCATACATGGATGAGTGGTATAAAGTTCCTATTTTAACATGTCGATTTAACTTTATTTCATATGTATGATATGGTATTGATTGACCACATAATCCGTTCACAACACACCGCGCGCCAATGGACCATGACGATCTATTTTGGTACTGAGGGAATCACTGGGTCACGTGATGTTTTACCTGTATTTTTAGCCCAGACTATCGCTGTACGTGGCCTAGGTCAGGATAAGCGGAAAACGACCATACCTCTTTATTATATCCAATCCACCTTCCATATGATTATGAATAAGTACATCTCGTTTAATCATATCAGTCTTCCCATTCCATAAAAAATAGAAAACTTTCACTTGAGTTGGATAAAGAAATAAAAAGATGATTAATCTGTGAAATTGATAAAGATTTAATTATACTTATTCGACTAACAAGTGTTAGCAGCCTTCTATTCAAACTCTTGAGAATAATTTCAATTTTCAACTAGCTTTTTAGTTAAAGCATTTATTTTAGGATTTTTGTTTTGAAATTTACATAGTATTCTACTCCCAGAAGCGGTAAACTAACTCACACTCCATTTAATATTTCTATTTGAAAGAAGGACATCGTTACTCTGTAATTTTCTTCATAACCAGACAAACTCAGGGAGAGAAGTTGCCCGTGCCAATAAGAATAGAAGATATAGATGATATGAAATTAGAGGGTGATTTCTTTGATGAAAAGTGCTTATTCAGATCAAATAGTTTAGTAGGACTATGCCTGTCAGAGAAAATTGAAATTTTCCTTAACATATTTATTTTTCGGCGAAATCTGTGGTATTAAATAGTTGATGTGCTCATTCCATTGGCCATTTTCAGAGAGAAAGATACCTTAATGTTAATGAGAAGTAACTTCAAAGATATTAGTATTGGTCATAATTAAGGTAGGGTTGAAAGGTGTTTGTTTTTTCTACGGAGTAAGTTTACTGTTTTAGAAGATTAAAATTCACTAACCATCTTTGCAACCAGTTATGCATTTCATTTTTGTCATTATTGAGAAGCTTTGCACTAACCCTAGGAATATCAACAGAGAATTATTGAACACCTGTGACGTTTCGGAATTAGGTCACGTCAGATGTCGACACTGCCAGGCGACAGTCATGGCGACTTTTAGGCCTACAGGGAAGTCGAGATTTCAGTGATTCTAAGTATGTTTTAGTGATTATGTAATAAAACAAGTATATCATGGGTTTCTGTGCAATAGCCCAGCACTTCGTGTCAAATATTCTGGACTATTGCAGACACCATGGTATATTTTTATACTATTACACAGGTTTGTTGTTCAGCGATTCCACTGTCCAGGTAAACTTTTACCTGTTACACTCTGAAACCTATTTTCTTTGTTTACATACCTCACTAAAAACATACATCATGCTTTGCATGTATTCTGTAAATGTTTCACAGGTACTATGGTGCTACTAATGAAACAGTTACTCAGGTCATTTTTCACTGTTTAAAAGAGGACTGTGCACAGTACTGTTGTGAAGTTCTGAAAAAACAACAAAAACTAACATTAATTTTTACCTCAAAAGTGATCTTCTTTCGGATATATTTGTGCACAATCGATTCAGAACAGGAACATAATCAAACAACGCTGGAACAGAGCATAAATTTGTGACCAACATAACCGCCAATTTCAGAAATACCGTAGCAAACTGGGCAGACAGTCATCTCAGTACTAAAGGACAGATGATAGAAAGAACAAATAACTTGATTCCAATTAAGGAAGATTTATAACAGAAATGCACAAAAAGATAGAAAGGATTATTAAAGGAATATATATTTTATGAATAATTACTGAAATTCAGTGGTATTTCCGTGAATTGTGTCGATTCTAAGATTGAAATTTTAGCCAGACACAAAAATGTCAGGCTTCTGCGATTTATTTTGGAAAAAAATACGATGTGCCTTTAGAATTCTTGATTTATTGAATGTGAACTTCCTCATGAATAATGGATGATATAATGGATATATCTTTTTATTATGTGTTATTTTTCCATTTCATATTTTTTCAAAATCAAAATCAATCTGATGTTATAGCATGCAATAGTTTTTAACTATTCTACATTAAATTCCAACTATGACACAGCTGTATGTGATACTAGTAGACATTATCTTAACTATATTTCATGTTATAACAATGGATGACATCACAACCATGTTTTAACTAAGGCTAGATATATATCATGAATGATTGCAAGTAGTTGATTGGTTGGTGAACCACGGCGCCTTAATTCAGACTGAAAAGGGAATAGGAGGAGTTGAGTATGCAAGACATTATAGACATATTTGAAAACACGCCTTTCCATTAATTTTCCAATTAACGAAAGCATTGATATAGGTATGTAGTTAATATAGACGTGTTATCTCTTTTTGTACACGTTAACATATTTCCATATGGATGGGAAGTTATCAAATTACTAATTTACTCTTTAAAAAGATTACTTAAGTGGCACACAAACAATGTTTACCGATTCTATTAAAAGACGAGGATTATGGTCGGGACAAATGGGCTTAGAACAATCTATTGTAAAAAATATCATCTCTGACATCATTAGCTGTGATGTTAATATTGGATACGGAATTATTACATTCGTCATTAATGTTGGGGAAATTTGCATTTAAGTCATCAACTGTAGACTTGGCTCAAAAGAAATAACCGAATAAGCAAGCTTTCTCAAAGTTATCTGAGACAACGCTATCGTTAAGAAGTAATGGCGGTATACAACATTTACCAGAGTTGGGCAATAGTTGCTTGACACTATGTTTAGCATTAAATTAGTTAGGTTTACGGGGTTCAGTAATAGGCACGCTTGGCTCTTTTTATGGGCGCGTTTTCGTTTTCGAATTAACCTTCCTAATTTATTAGATTGCCGAGGGGTTCATTAGATCTGATGGTGACTTCTCTATAACGGATAGATACATGTTTTAGCAGTAGCAAGCAAGATGTCTAAGCATTTTTACAGCATTATTTAAACCTTCAAAATCATTAAAAAAAATTCCAGTTAACTGAACTAAGTTTTCTCCTAAATACATCATAATTACCTTGGACGAAAGCCAGTGTTACGTAGCTTTGTAATATGGAAACAATAATAACTTGGACAGTGGTATCGAACTGTTGGTCGAGGAAGCTTTTTCAACATATGATTTACTAATAATTAATACTAGTGCAGACAATATCTATAAATGACTCTGATGCTTCTGTATAAAAAGATGGTGATTCAAAAGCTGAGATAGATAAAACTAGAACTGTCGCCAGGATGTCTGACTGATACACCAGCAAACCGCAAGAGTCAATGGACATCTAGAACTGTTATTCAGAGGCTAACTAAGATAACGTGTGCATGCCCATATTTCTGAAATTCAGAATGGGTAGAATATGTGTTGTTCATAAAAAAAGAGAATTAAGTCATTAGTGTTGTTAAAATCGGTCCACAGGTTTTGGTGAAGTTGTCTGGTTTGGTTTGGTTTGGTTTATTTTGTTTAACGTCCTATTAACAGCTAAGGTCATTTAAGGACGGCCTCCCGTGCGTGCGATATGCATGTTTGTGGTGAGTGCGTATGTGTGTTTTGGGAGGCTGCGATATGTTCGTGTTAAGTCTCCTTGTGATAGGCCGGAACTTTTGCTGATTTATAGTGCTACCTCACTGAAGCATACTGCCGAAGACATCAGCAGCACACCCCACCCGGTCACATTATACTGACAACGGGTGAACAAGTCGTCCCACTCCGTAGTATGCTGAGCGCTAAGCAGGAGCAGCAACTACCATTTTTAAAGACTCTGGTATGTCTCGGCCAGGGGACAGAACCCAAAGCCTTCCTTCACGGGGGCGAACGCTCAACTAAAGGCCAAAAGTGAGGCATTGTCAAGGGAGAAGTTGTTAAGAAAGAAGAGAAAAGATAATATCCCAAATTTAGTCGCCTCTTACGATCATGCAATGGGGGCAGCAGGTACAATTCTTACGTCCCTACCTGCAGGGCAGAAGAAGTGACAATAATAACCTGTTTATAGTGACCAGTTACCATGGCAACAAAAATGGAATTTAGAACACATCTGTACACGTTCCCTAACATTCCGTAAAGTTTTGTGAAAATCGGTTACCAAGTTAAGGAGGAGTTGTCCAAACAAGAAAAAACTATGAATAATGACCATTGGAATCGGCCTACCGGTTTTGAAAGAGTTGTCTGGACAATAAAATATGTTAATAGTGACCAGTTACCATGGCAACAAAAAAAAAAAATTTAAACACTCCCGTGAAGTTTGTGGAAATTGGTTCACTAGTTAAGGAATTGACCGGACAAGAAAAATCTATGAATAGTGACCAGTAACCATGGCAACCAATATTTTGGAATTAAACAGCTGCATGCATATCTACACATGGTCCTCTCAATTTGTTTGAAGTGTCCACCGCCTTAGGAGTTGTTGCCCGGACAAGATGTGTCTACAGACAGACGGACGGACAGACAACCCGTTCCAGTTCATGAAATCAGCATCGCTAGCAGTGTAGTAATACAAAGAAGTGTATCATTTTCAAAATAAAGAAAACTAATTTGCTAAAAGTGTAACATTTTTCATGTAATGTAATTTTAACAGAAACATAAGTAATCGACTCTATTCAAGGGAGACAAATCAGATACTACTACATACCGGAGTTTGTTTAACCGGAGACCCGAAGGGCTGGTATATTTGATATAAATATATTTAAAACATAGTGTTACTATAAAGAAAAGGTTGTCAAAAATAAACTGTTTACATAACTGGAAAGATCATGGTCTAAAGTGCAAAATACGCATGAAATAGGCTCGTGGGAGGAGTGGAAAAGATCCAAAAGCCGATATTGCGAAAGAGCGAAATACATACAAAATATCGTGCATATCATGGACTTCGCCTTTCAGACTACCACTTCATCCCTGTGTTCTTGCTTAATAATACTGATCTGCAACGAAACCAATTCAAATGTTATTGTCTCTGCTTTCAGGTCATCAACTTTTACTACTTTGTGCAGCAATTGGTCAATCTTGCTGAGTTAACAGTTATGTTACTTTCATTGTGGGTAGTATTTTTTCTGTAAACTCAACATTGTATTTTGGTTAGACTCTGCTCTCATCTTCCTTTCTTTCTGCTATCTTTTTTTTAATCTGGGGTTTCTTACTTGGTAAAGTAGGAGCTCGCTCAAAGCTGCTATTGTCCGATTCTGATCTCCCTAATGAGTGTAGATTCCTCAATAATTTGTTTATAAACCGACGAAGTCATTGTTTACAGGTCCACCACTGCATTAAGTACAGCAAGAGAAGAGAACATCAGAGATCTATTAACAAAACCCTGAACCTCACACTAAAGGTTGCCCCTTTGTAGGTAAATCTTCAGCTAATTCGAAATGTTTTTTTTTTGTACATTTGGGACCACTCCCTGTTGTAAATATCTTGTAAACATTTATTTGTGTTAGAAATTTGAAATCTGATCTCATCGAGCGTGACGTGACATCCCTTCGACGGTCAATCATATTTACTGTTTACGTAACACCTGTTGGAGGTCATTGGGCATTTCATGTTTTAGCAACACATGCTAAAGGTCAGTGGTATTTCATGTTATAGTAGCACATGTTGGAGGTCAGTTTTATTTAATGTTTTAGTAACACATGTTGGTGGTCAATTGTATGTTCATGTTTTAGTAACACATGTTGACGTCAGTGGTATTAAATGTTTTAGTAGCACATATTGGAGATCAATCGTATTTCATGTTTTAGTAACACATGTGAAAGTCAGTGGTATTAAATGTTTTAGTAGCACATGTTGGAGGTCAATCGTATTTCATGTTTAAGTAAAAGATGTGGAGGGTCAATTGTATTTCATGTTTCAATAACTTAGGTTGAAGGTCAGTTTTATTTAAGGTTTAGTAACACAAGTTTGGGAGTCAATCGTATTTCATTTTTTAGAACACATGTTTGATGTCATTTTTTATTTAATATTTTAGAAACAATGTTTGGGGTCCATCGTATTCATGTTTTTGTAAAAAATGTGGAGGTCATCGTATTTCATGTTTATAACACATGTTGGAGTCATTGTATTTCCAATGTTTTAATAACCTACGTTTGGTGAATCCTTAGTCAGCTAGGTTAAAAATACCGCATATCTTTCTTATAATTCTCTACTACTAGGGAAATAAAAGACTTACTATAATTAATCGTCCTTTGAATACCAGACGGTATATCTTAAACCGATTTGACATTTGATTTGATTCTTATATGAAATTCCGAACAACTATACAAGGCTCACCACGATATCTTCTGAGGAAATTCAAGAAAGTGCTGTAACAGATTTCAAGTTCTATTGAGTCTGCCGGCAAAAAACAGTAATTCGCCAGCCAAAGGCTTCACTGTATAATTGAAAGATCAAACCAAGTTTTACATGCCTCTCCCGATATTTTTAATGAAAACATATCAAACGGAACCTTGAATCAAGTAAATGAGTGATAGCGTGCGTGACCACAGTACCATTTCGGTATATCCTCATCCATCATCAGTACGTGTAACTTCCTATCCATAAGAAACACCTTTTTCTATAAGATACGCTCGGACATAATGTCAACTCCCAAACCTTACCCTGGTTTCAACCAATCTGCGTCTCCCGAAACCTTGTTTTGTTAATGTTTCCGTCAAGTAGTCGACATTGGCACGGAATTGTGATAATGACAAAAAAGCCATTATATGATCGAATCACTTTTGAACATATTTTACAGGTTTTGGATGCAGGGTTCTTCCATTTCGAGAAATAGAAAACTAACGATTGAGAAATTGAAATCATACACGCTTATCTTAATTAACTTATCTTTACCTAAATTGTAATCCTACACCTTCTGGTTACATGGAATAAAGGTCGAGGTAAACAGCTGATTTAAATGAGTCCATAATAATGGTCCATAATGTCCTACATGATATGTTCACCGACAACTTCAAAGGGTTTTTGTTATTTTAAATATGCACAATCACAGTAAAATGGTGAAATTGAAAGGAAGTGCAAAGTCTCTTTCTTTGTCGAGATGCCGTTAATATATCATTTGCGTATGGATAAATTTAGCCCTGAACATCTTGTCTCTTGACTAATTATTGATTGGTGTGTAAACATGGTGGTGGACTGAAGTTTGCCGTCCAACACTGAAGCAAACAGGTTACATACTATAAATATTGAATTGGAGACATTCATGTTTTCATGCTGTTTGAAACATCTCCAAATGTCGTAGAAAGGCAAAACTTAAATGAAGAACTAAGCATTTGGGTTCATGCACCTCGCTATTGTAACCATAAGATCCTGTCCCTTTTCGATGTTCCCGCGTCCGTCGGAAGTTCCACTATTTTGTCGACTAGCATCACCTTGTTCATTTATACTGTGTTGTTAACCCATTCAGAATTAGAGCTGTTAGTCACTTGAACGTGTTGTAGCATCCTCTGAGAAGAATCCCAGAAATACCATGTAAACTAATAACTGTTCTGTAGTATAATGTCTGAAACATACGGAAGTCGGTTAGACTCATTTCGAAGGAGAAAATACGTAACTAACGCGTTATAATCGCAGAAAAAAAACGCGTTTGGACGCAACACTAGCTGCGTTATAATCACGGAATAACTGCTTATTGCATTTAAAAGTCAAATTTCTAGGAGAATCACAAGATAAGTAATAACAACACTAGAACTATTTTGATCAAGGAAGCACAGGTGCTAAATGTCAATTTGTTGCACTGCACCGTTAGTGCATCTTGAATAAAA